>NW_025955065.1:0-143716 GCF_022376445.1 Fomitopsis serialis
CGTCATCTTGAAACCTACTAGTACTAGTGATTCTCCTTCTAGCCTATATCCTCTTAGTCTGTCTGTCTGTCCGGACCATTGATCGAGACGCGTACCATACCGCACATTCTAGTCCTTCCTCTTTTGTCTTCAAGAACGAACTTTGGTCCTAATGCCTGTATACCTTCCGGCCCCCTGCCGGTGTACTGTACACTAGTATAGTTTGTGCATGTGTAGCCGTTTGTAGCGATTGACCGTATGAATCTTTCCTTTCGTCTTTCTGCGTGTCCGAATTGACGTGTGTGGTGGGATGGTTAGATTCTTTGTCAAAATGACTTGGAGTGGAAGATGTTCTCTGGCGGGCAGTGAAGCTCTGAGGTATCATTCGGTGGCGTGGCGGCCGACCAAGAGTTTCTCAGCTGCAGATAGCATACCACGCAGATACAGCCGTTACCTATGTGCACCATAACCCCCGGTCGGCGTTAGTCCGTTGGCGATGCGCGAGGATGATGGTGTTGTCTCATCCCTCATGCGTGGGCTCAAAATCGATTGCGGGAACGTAACCAATACAATGCGTAAGTTAGACAATGACGAGCGGAGCTGTGAATACCGGCCACCAAAACCCTCTAGAAACCCTCCGACTGTAACCATGCGTGCGTCATGACGAGGAAGCCTCCTTCGCTTGCTGTGCAAGCAACCGCCTAGAGAGAACAATCGTCAGTCAGAACGTTGATACGACCACGGACAAAACGCGGTACGCACTGCCTGGCGGCAAGGATCATCTGCGCCTTCCTCTCGCGCAAGCTCGCCTCCCGCTTCTCAGCATTCTCCTCCCACACCGCTCGCCCTGCGGCCTCTTCCGGCGTCCGCGCCTCGACGCCGGACGAGAGCGCCACACGGTCTTCGAGGTTGTACCGCTCGATGAGGCTCGAGGACTTGGACTTGCTCGAGGACGACGAGGCGGCTGCTGGAGTGGGTCCCCGACGGGCGGGCGCGGTGTCTGTTGAGTTGAGTGCGCGGGGATAGAGCGTGTAGTACGCGGGTGGTGGCTGTGCAGGCTGTGAGTGCGCGGGAGTCGAGAAGAGCAGGGGCAGACGTACCGCGGGCAGGAAGCCACGCTCGAGGATGGTATTCGTGGTCGTCTGCACGCTTCCGGTGCGTAGGAGGTCGTATCGGATGTTGTCACTGTGCATTCGCACGTACGCCCTCAGCGGCGTGTTCGCGCCTCAGCATCATGGTTAACATACCTTGGGATGTCAGGGAACATAGTATGTACGGTGTCGACCTGCAGACACCCTCCGGGTCATGTTCGTCTCTCGCGCGCGCGACTGTATGCACATACCATGTCTACCGTAACATTCTTCGGTCGGAATCCGAGCACGGTTGATGGAGACGGTCCTGAGGATGTGTCCTTCCCTACGCGACGAGCGGTGGACCGAGGTTGAGCGCGACTCCGAGGCGAGCTACTAGCACGGGGACGACATGACGTACCAGACGTTGCCCACCGGACGATGAAGACAATAACCGCGACCGCAACAACAACGTTCAGAACTTCGCCCATATTGTTGAACTGACTGCTGGGTATGAAGGAAAGAAAGATACTATCTCAATGAAGGCGTGAAGGCGGAGCTGTTCGCGGGTAGAAAGTGGCGTTCAATGGACGATCGCCCGAGTTCCACGTATTTTGTGCCGACAAGAGTTTCTATTGTAGCTTATAGACCACAGCTGGATAGCATACTGTAGCACTTACATTTATAATCCTTATGAAAACTAGCGTGAAGCGCTCACGTGCAGCGCGGTCAAATAGAGCACTCTCGGAGCAGTGCGGCACTTGGCCGACACTCTTCCACAACTCTTCCACACCCCTCAGGCTCTGCTACTGCCTATATAACCTGCTTCACGACGGCCGACACTCGTTGACATTCATCCTAGGTTTTTGTTGAATGAACTTGTGCAAGTATAATCATCTGGTGATATAATGGACGTCGACGCGCTCTCCGCCACGCAGAAGGAAGCCCTGGCTCAGCTCCAGGCTATTATGGACGGGGTGATGCCGACGTCGCAATTGGCGGTGTTGGAAAGTGTCGACTGGGACGTACAGGTGAGTGGTACGTTCTCGTTTATTCTTCAGTCGTCCCGTTCGAAGCCCGGGTAGGCATGTACATCTGTCTGCTGAGACAAACCGTGGCCGCTTGCAATCCCTGTAGTCGCGTTACTCATGCTTGCAGTGTGGATGTGGCCTATCAGGTCGAGTGACTCACGTGGGGGCTCATGCAGATGCCCCCCGTCGCCGAACGGCTGTGCGCACGAGTTGAACCGCCATGCCTTGTGCGGTGTGTCCGCCCGACTCGCACGCACGCGGGCCTGCTGTCACCTACTGCAGATGATGCAGTCGTGGTGTGGATACAGTTGCCGTGCTGGTACTCACAACCACGTACGTATGCCCTGCTGAATGTTTGGGCCTTCATGCGGGCCGCTCCAGCACTGTCTTATGCCAGTATGTGGCTGAAACTTGAACGTTGCTCATCCAGTCGTGGCGATAGATTTAATGCTTCTTATGACTTGTTTCGTGCCGGAAAAAGGGAGTGACATACAATCACCTATCGTCTATTCCTCCTTTCCTCATCATTTTCTGACCGCAGCGTTATGGATAATCTGATCATGTTCTCTGTCTGGACAGCGTGCCGCTAACCTAATATTCGAGAACGGAATCCCACCCACCAAGCCGCGCTCCCCGTCACCCGTCTCGCACATCGAAGAATTCGACATCGACGACTCTTCCCAAGGCCTCCTAGGCAACAATTCCGCGGCGGACGCGAGTTCCGGCGCGTGCACCCGTCGTCATCCGGAGCACTGAGCGCACGACCTCTGCGCGCGATCCTCGCCGTCCTCACGCTCCCGCTGCGCCTTCTCACGTCCGTGCTCCGTTTCATCTTCCGCATCCTGCGTATTCCATTCCCGCAATTCGTGCCCTTTACGTGGTCAAGCCTACAATACCGCCCGCTTGGCCCTGGTTCGGGTGGTGATGGACGCGCGCTGGACCCGAGGGCGCAGGCGGAGCGGTGGGTGCGCGCACTCGAGGAGGAGACGGGTGCGGTCTGTGTAGGGCGCGCGGGAGCGAGGAGGGCGGAGGCGAAGGCCGGGAGCGTAGCGAGCGGTGCGGACGTAGCGGGCCCGTCAAGCTTGACATCGCGAGCGGGCGCGTATGAGGAGGATGGGGGCGAGGGCGTGACGAAGTTCCTGCCGGACTTCTTCCTGGGGAGCTATGAGGAGTTTGTGAGAACGTGCGAGCGGGGTGCGAAGATTGGGTGCGTGGTGCTCGTCAGCGAGGAGCATGATGATGTGCCAGAGTTCAAGAGGTTCGTGTTGAATCTGTGTCGTAGTTCTGACTGAGTCCAATTGTTTGCAGGGGCACCTTGACGGACCCGACACTGATCAAGCTCATCCAGGACAACGATATCTTAGTCTGGGGCGGTGATATCCGGGACAGAGAGGCATGGAGTGGTGCGCCGAATAACGATTCCATACGAGTACCGTCTAACAGACCCGATTACAGCCGCACAGAAGCTGCAGGCGACGACGTACCCCTCCGTCGCTTTCATCGCGCTCCAGCAGCGCCGGCTGGGAGGCTCCGGCTCGTCGTCAGCACCCGTCCTGACCGTCCTCTCGCGGCAGCAAGGACCGTCTGTCCCATCAACATCTGCCCCCACTGCTGCGCAGAGCCTCGTCACGCACCTCACCGAGCAGCTGCTCCCGCGCGTCACACCCTTCCTCGCCAAGATCCGTGCCCAAGCAGCGGAGCGCGAGCGCGAGCGGCAGCTGCGCGCAGAGCAAGATCGCGCATTCGAGGAGAGCAGGCAGAAGGACAAGGAGCGCATCGAGCAGCGCCAGAGCGAGGAGCGGCGCGCCCAGCAAGAGCAGCGACGCCAAATTGAGGCAGAGGCGCGTGCTCGAGACGAAGCTCGCGCGAAGGAGGAAGCACGGCACGCATGGGAGGCGCACCGCATGGAATGGCGCAAGTACCTCCGGCGCGGGCTCGTTATGCGCGAGCCAAGGCCGGGCGAAACTGGGCGGGGGAAGACGATGCGGATCGGGCTGCGGATGCCGGACGGGCGGCGGTCGGTGAGGTTCTTTGGCGAGGGCGACACATTGACGGCGCTCTATGCGTACGTGGACTCGATGTTCGTGCCCAAGGAGGTCCCTGACAAGGGGGACCCGCTGGGACCCCCGGAGAACGGTGAACCGGGCGAAGCGGGGCTGGTCAAGGAGATCGAGCGCTCCGGGCGCGCTCCGGAGAAGTGGTGGGCCTTCAAGCTGTGGCTGGCGTACCCGCGGAAGGAGGTCGTGTGGGAGCCCGCGAGGCGGCTCGGCGACGTCGAGGCCCTGCGAGGAGGTGGGCAGTTGGTTGTGGAGTTGGGTGCGGGTGCGGAGAGCGCGAAGGCGAAGGGAAAGCAACGTGCGTCGGACGTATTGGCTGGTGGTGAGGACGACGACGGGTACGAGACGGAGGAGTGAGCGGTGGGCTCGGGATATTTGAGACACGATGTGTCACCGCAGTAGACTTGATTTGGACGGACTTGTCGCTACACTCGCTATCGTACGTTTCTCTAGTCATAGACAGCTTCCTAGTATCCTTGATCAATCCTCTGAACATGCACTGGCTGCGAAACCATAGTCACAGTCAAGGGCCGGAGCTCGAGGCCCTTCTCGTCCATGTTGGCTTGATGCTTGGTAGTCCACCCGGCTCGTTGATTTCCAGGAACCTTTAGTTCGCACTATCATATATGAGTACCTTACTGCGAGAGCTCCTAGCTATAGCCGTTGTTGACTCATCGTACTCCATTCTTTACGCCGATACTTGCTATGTCCGGCCGGGACCTCCGCCGGGTTATGTTGCTCGGTAAGTCCAGTACTACGGACTCAAATCCTGGGCTAATGGTAAGTGGATAAGCAGGTAGCTATAAACTATAGGGGTCAACCGATCAAGTGGTACCGCCTCGAAGGTGGCACCAATCCCCTCCTCCTCCTCCTCCTCCTCCTCCTCCTCCTTCGGCCAGGCGCCCAGGCATGAATTCCAGAGAAGACGGGAGGGCTCCGAATCGCACAGTGGGAGGCTCGTAAGAGCAGTGGGGGGGGGGGGGGCGGTCGGCGAACACAATTGAATGGTAACGTACACACCCAGTAAGGCCATATGTATCAAACTCCGAGATCATAGCTTACAAAAGCATCGCAAACACTGGCAGCTCCAACAAGAACAAGACTATCCTAGTCTCCCCAGGCAGACGTAGACAATTCCTTCAACCTTCGTGCCTCACTTGAGCAAGAGACAGTAAAGAGCGCCGACTCAGAGGCGCGGGCGCGGCAGCCAATCAGGAGCGCGAGAACGCGTCAGTGGCTGCGTGCGGCGCCACCCCGCACTCCTTCCACTCCTTCTCCCTCCTTCTCCCTCTCGTGGCCTCTCCCGGATCCCCTTTGCGATATTCTTCTGGTTTGTGGCATCTACGTGGCGAACATGGCGAACCCCTACACGAGAGCACCATCACTGGCAGGCCTCGGCTCGTCGAAATCTCTTCATGATAAAGATCCTTTCTATGGATGGCTACCTAGGCATGTTATCGCGAAGCAGGTGACAAAAGCAATGGTCAGTACCTAGTCTTCATCTGGGCTGATCTGCAACTGAGAGATGGCCAGCAAGGGGATGTCAATCCGTTTACGAAGCAGCCGCACTCCGCCCAATACAAGAAACTTCTCGAGACGCGCAAAAAGCTGCCAGTGTTCACGCAGATGCACGAGTTTCTGAACATGGTGGGTCAATGATGGTTTCCAATTATTGTGGAGGGAGGTCAGATTCTGCGGTGCAGAGGAATGTAACTGATGACCGTGTCCCAGAAAGTTCAGCACAAACCAAATCATAGTTGTGGTGGGCGAGACCGGTTCGGGAAAGACGACACAGTAAGGACTCCATAGACTCGCGTCGGAACTGCCATTTACTGACTGACACGCTTAGGATTCCGCAGTTCGTTTGCTACTCCGACTTGCCTCACACCAAGGGCAAGCTCGTGGCGTGTACGCAGCCTCGTCGAGCCGCCGCTATGTTCGTAGAAAAGCGAGTGGCAGATGAGATGGACGGTGGGTTGCCTCACCATGATGTTAATGCTGCGAATCATCTGACAATACCCTAGTACCATTGGGGAAGCAGGTCGGATACGCGATTCAATTTGAAGACATGACAGAGCCAGGAACGACCTTCTTGAAGTACATGTCGGATGACCTGCTGCTCCGGGAGGCGATGAACGACCCAGAACTAACGCAATACTCCACCATCATCCTGGACGAGGCCCATGAACGCACCATTGCAACGGATATTCTCATGGGTTTGCTGAAGGCGCTGGCAAAACGCCGCACCGATCTGAAGATCATAGTCATGTCTGCGACCCTTGACGCCCTCAAGTTCCAGAAGTACTTCTCTGTGAACAAGGACGGCGAACCGGCACCCTTGTTCAAGATTCACGGCCGAACGCACCCTGTCGAGGTTCTCTATACGCAGGACCCGGAGCCAGACTACGTCGAGGCCGCGATACGTACCGTGCTCATGATCCACCGCGCAGAGGAGCCAGGCGACATCCTCCTGTTCCTGACAGACGAGGAAGAGATCGAAGATTCGTGCAAGAAGATCAAGCTCGAGGCGGACGACCTGCTCAACCAGGACCCTGATAGCGTCGGCCCGCTCATCTGTATCCCCCTCTATTCCTCCCTCCCACCACAGCAGCAGAAACGCATCTTCGACCCGCCGCCTTCGCCGCGTACACCGGGCGGCCGTCCTGGACGGAAGGTCGTCGTGTCGACCAACATTGCAGAGACGTCGCTGAAGATCGACGGGATCGTCTATGTCGTCGACCCTGGGTTCTCCCGGCAGAATGTGTACAACCCGCGGATACGTGTCGACTCGTTGCTTGTGAGTCCGATCTCCAAGGCCTCGGCGCAGCAAAGGGCGGGTCGTGCGGGACGAACCCGGCCAGGCAAATGCTTCAGATTGTACACCGAGCGAGACTACATGGAGGAGCTGGAGGAACAATCACATCCAGAGATCCTGCGGAGCAACTTGGGCAACACGGTGCTGCAATTGATCAAGCTGGGTATCAGGGTACGTCCCGCATCATACCCATATGCTCATCGATTCATATGACGTTCTGTAGGATCTTGTCAGGTTCGACTATATCGACACCCCAGCACCGGAGGCTCTCATGCGTGCTCTGGAACTGCTCAACTACTTGGCTGCGCTCGATGACGAAGGCAACCTGACGCCACTGGGCCACATGATGGCAGACTTCCCACTTGACCCGCAAATGGCTAAGATGCTTATTGTCAGCCCTGAATTCAAATGCAGCAATGAGATCCTCACCATTGTTGCGATGCTTTCGGGTACGGCCCAGTACTCTTTCATGTCATCGCTCAGTACTAATCCGTACGCTACAGTGCCCAGTATCTGGTTGCGACCGCCAAATCAACGCAGAGAGGCGGACGCTGCCAAGGCCTTGTTGACGGTCCCTGACGGAGACCATCTGACGCTGATGAACGTTTACAATAACTACCAGCAGAGTGAGCCCCGTTGCTTCGTTGTTTAGGATCTCTTTGCTCATCGCATCCTTCGTCAGACTCGCACGACAGAAACTGGGCGTGGAACAACTACCTCTCCCAACGTGCACTTCAACAAGCAGATAATGTGCGGGCGCAGCTGCAGAGAAACATGGAGCGCTTCGACATCGATATCGTCACGACAACCGACCCCAAGCGGTTGCACATGAACGTGCGGCAGGCGCTCGTGTGCGGGTTTTTCATGCAGGTTGCACACAAGGAGGGAGAGAAGGGCGCGTACATAACGGTGAAAGACAACCAGGTCGTTAATCTACATCCATCGTGCGGGCTGGACAACCAGCCGGAGTGGGTAATCTTCAACGAATTTGTGCTCACGACCAAGCCATACATCCGAACGGTGACGGATCTTCGGCCTGAATGGTGAGCTCATTCCATCATCTTTCCTGTACGCGAGCTGACAAGTGTGCAGGTTGTTGGAGTACGCTCCCAACTACTACGACCTCTCCAGCTTCCCAGATGGCGAGGTGAAGCGCACATTGCAGCGAGTTGCCAACAAACGGTCCCGCAAAGCGATGGGCCCGGAGAGCGCTGCTTCGAACGGTAAGAGTGATCGCCCATTGAGGAGGATGAAGAAATAATTTTGCTGTAGCTCGCTGGTAGCGATCGTTTTGTATGTACGATGGCCTCTGTAGATTTTGGGTGAGGCGTTGTGTGCTAGTACTTGAGTGCCATGACTGTAATGGCAACACGAGGATGTCAAGGTCGTTCTTCGGTGTGCCTTAGTCTCATACCAAAGACACTCCGCACGGGTGAGGGGTTCAACTTCTCGCAGGCTCACCCAATGCGCCGCGGGCAGCATCGTCGAAGTCGAGTTCTTATCCGTGAGTACTCATACCTGTTTCTTGTACGATAATGTCGAGAAGCTACTGCGTTATCAAGCCTGCTCTTACTTATAGTAGAGGAGCAGACGTCACCACGTCTAGTGGCATGCTACCGGCGATCAACGCCTCTTCGAATGTCGGCGCTCTCTTGACTTCGGTACGCATGGGTTGTTTCGAATTGCGGCTGAGCTCGTACTTACAAGGCATGCAGAGTAGGCGCGATCCTGAAGCTGTTTCGCTCATTGACGGTGGTTCGCCCACCTGATAATATAGCCGTGATGCGCCAACAACTGACTTCAAGATATTCCAATGCTATCTTTGGATCCGTACGACTTCATGCTGACTCTCCGCTGTTTTAAGTACTTGACTCAGACACTACAAGCAGGCGGCAATCTCGGCGAGACCCTTGAAGATGGCCTCATCAAGGTATGCTATAGTCATCTCTTGTCGTCCGGTGCCTAGACACCAATGCTTCGTGCTCATGTCCTATTACCGTCAGTCCGGAGGGTATCAGACGCTCAGGATATAAAATAGGGTGTGCATGCTCCCGACGCCTTAGCGGGTCCGCACTTTGAGTCTGTGACCGACTGCCAGTGTCAGGTTGATATTAGCAACGCTTCGCTACATACCCAAGACGAACCGGCCACGGCGTTGTCAGGTGCGCTGGTGCTGTCTCGTCTCTCCGTTTCCTCTCACGCTGACGTTCTATCAGTCCAAACAGGATGCGCTCCGTCAGATGTCAAGGCGTGCGCGATCCCGGCGGCTGGCAACTTAGAAACGCGCCCTTTCAATGTCGTGTGTCGCTGCGAAATTATGCGATTACACCTCACAGTGACTACGCACTGACGTTTCGCACTACTGAGCAGGTGCTCTCAATCAGAGTTATCGTGGTGCGTACGAGATCAAGCGAGGTATGCGCGATCGAGTCGATGGCCGACTAGCTGAGTTGCACCATGTACCGCACAAGACACGACCGACTACATACGTCGCAACTGACTCAGACCTGTCAGGTATTGTACGGACTCCCGTCATGCGCTGACTGCGTATCTCACATTATCGCAGTACCTCGTTGTTGCCGCGCCCTTATTCGACTGTCGGTGAGTTCATTTCATCCGGTCATCCAGAGAGCTTCCCAACAGATATATAGGCCGGGGGACGTGTCCGGTTACAGAAGAAGTCGAGTACGTGCTAGTGTCCGTAGCACCGTCGTTTGTAGTCTGCATCCAACCGACGACGCGCGTGGGCACATCGTCACAGGTTACGACCTGTTCGCTGCTCGAGTAAGCAGCGAGTCGGATCGGCCTAATCATCGCTCGCCGGGCAAATGCTATGGTTGAGTACACGCTGAGCTTGTCTCAGTTGCGGACGCCAGGAGCCTCGCGCCTCAGCCGCCGCGTTTCCCCCGATAGACCAGCGCAATTGTGATCGCTCGTCTCAGGAGACTGGCTCATCCATTGTGAGCAGAACCGACACCCCGCGTACGAACCAGGCATCGCACGCACACGAGGAGACCGGGAAACCTATGCATACAGCCTGAGTGGCCCAGTCGCCGTATAGATACATCGAACGACCGACCTAGACGTGAACGCAGATGCGCCAGGTCGTCAGCGCGTCAGCGTTGATGCACTCACGGGCGAAGACCGCTCACCCTGCTGCTTAGCGTGGTTTAGTCCCCGCTACGCGCCGGAGTGTCGGTGACCCAGTGACGGCAACCGCCTCGTCCACCGGCCAGCAGGAACCATAGGATGAGCGTCCAGCTGGACTCGGTCGTGGTGCGTGCGGATGTCTTCAAGACGTCAGTTGGTCCGCGTTCCTGCCATCCGTGAGCGCGTAGACAACGACGTTGACGACCTGCGTTCGCACCTTCCTCTGCTCGCTACCGCCCTCCCTCTTGCCTCGCATCCTTGCCTTCCGCGCAACGTGCACCCAGCCTTCCGGCCACATCCTCCCTCCGTTCGATCTTGTGTGGATTCGTGCCGACCTTTCGTCCCAGGTCGCTTGGTGCATGTCGCGGTACGGCGAGTTGGTCCCTGCGCATGCACCCTTCAGCGAAGTCTAGCGAGGTGCGTCCGTGCATGGGCTGACGCGTCCACCGGGTCCCGTTCTCGCCTCCACGTCTCGCGTCGTCCTGCCCGTGTCCACGTCGCCTCTGAGCCTGACTTGACCATGCTGACGTGGCTCATTCATGTACAACTGTACGTGCAGTGTACGTGAACGCGTGGACTGCGGTATACGTTCCGCGCTCTTCACTTCCGTACGTGCGAGAACGTTGGTTCCTCTGCAGTCCGCGCAGTGGCCTCCCGAGAGATCCTCGCAGTGCAGTGTCGCACTGGCAGCGCGGAACGTGCCATGGAGCGGGCTGGGTGTCCGTGTGTATGCGTGTCCCGTGGGCTGCGAATCTCACTGACGACGGATGCTAGAGCTGGCATCTGGCATCGACGTTGGTGGCACATAGAGGTGGCGAGATGGGGATGGCGAGAGGGGTGAGCGATCCCAAGGCAATAGAGGGGCGTTGGGTGTGTTGATACGAAGTGGGAGACGGGGACGTAGCTGGCAAGCGATCAGACAGGGCGTGCGTGAGTACTCGAGACACTTAGTTACCCAGCTATTCAATAGCCTATTACGGTGCCACACTTGTCCTCACGAATCCCGTCCGTGCGCGTCCGTCCTGCTGGCATGCCAGTACATAAGAGCCCGTCCCGAGTGGTCGTGCGCTGGTCGAGTCGTCGCTGCTGTATGGGAGGTCGCGACCAGGGACTTGAACGTTTGAAGCAAGGAGATGGTCAGGAATCCGGTCATGCAGGCGAGCCGCGGAACCAAATTTAGCGTCCACGAAGCGCCTAAGATCGCATCGCTACCGGTCGACTGCGGTTGTACCCGACCAGTCGCGTCATTCGAATTGCTCCTCCACAGACCTCCACAGACCACTGGCGAGCCACGTCAATTCAGGTAGGACTGATGTCATCTCATGTCGCGCATAGCTGAAGACCATTAATCGACAATTTTCCTGTGGCGGCATAAGCCGTTGACGGGCATCTATCCGTCCTACGAGCAGCTGGATACACGGCAAAGAGTGATAAACGGGTAGGTATTATAATGCTCGACAGTCAATAGGAGGGTCACACCGGCGAAGCTGATCTGACGACCGTTACTTCAGGTAGCCGAGAGACTGTGGAGGAGATGCTCATAGCAAGCTGGATTGTTCAGAACGCAGAGATGAGGGGTTGAGTGCCGGCGAGACTGACGCCGTTCAGCGGTCGACATTCCTAGGAGGGCGAATACGAGGACTGGCCAGGGATAGCGTAGCGAGAGGTCTTCAAGTCATATCCATGAACAGGGCCAGAGGAAGTGTGCGCACTTGCAGGTATCCGTAGAGTATTGGTGAGTAGCCGGGGAGGAGTGCAGCAGAGGCGGGGCTCTTGAGGTGCCAGGTGCCATTGGGAGGCTACGTGAACGGCGACTGCCAGCGTAGCACGGCGAGGAGAAGAAGATGCGCGATGGTTCGAACGTTCTCGCTGAGGCTCGCTGCCGTCAGTGGAGGGGAACGAGGGTGTGCGACGCGCCCAAGACGCACCTCGGACGATTGTCGGAGACGGCGCGCGGAGGAGGAGCAGGAGCAGGAAGCGCCCTCGACGAGCTCAGTTGGCGCCGGGCGACATTGCCATCTACCACTCCCCGACCTAGCTTCAATCGATATTACAGCCTGAGCTACACACGCATCTCCCGGGTCGCACGAAGGAGCACGTCGCTGCCACAATGTAAAACACGGGCGGATGACGGGCGGGACGCTAGGCTCAGCTGACGTCACACTCAACGCCTCGGGTCGTCCTGGACAGCGCAGCTTGGACCCCAGCCTCCCCGCCTTCGTGCGCATACACACCGGTGGAACTCCTGAGTTAGGTGGTCCGAGTCAAGGAGTCGGATGACGTCGCGGAGCTCCCACTGCCAGTGACTCTGCTCGAGGCCTCCTGCTGGCGGTACGTCCTGTCTCGTCCGTCTACAATTTGTGTTTCCCTGCCTCATTACAAATCCCTTTCGTTGTATGCATTCGCTTCTTTATCCCTCAATGTCAACTCATTCGCGAGCGCCGCCCAGCTTAGGCCTCCTCGGCTGAACTGGCTGCACGCTCGACAGTCGCGTCAAGTGGTATATACCGCGTCGAAGGTGGCGCCCTTCCGCCAGGCGTCCAGACATGAGTGCATGAGTTCCAGACAAGACTGGAAGGATGCGAGTTGCCGCATGCGAGGCTTGTGAGAGCGGGAGGTGGTGATGACCGAGGGACGAGACTACGGTATGTACTAAAGCTTACCTAGTCTACACAGATGCTGGTGCAGCAGTGACTGAGGCAGGTCCGTCAACCCGGCGCGACGTACTACGAGCAATGTTGCTGTCTCAGGGTAGCACAGAAGACTGCGCATATTAATGTCTTGTGGCCGCGGCGGCACAAATTGTAACGGTCGTCGCGAAATATGTTCAGAACTCACAATATACTTTTCTCCCACTTATATCCGCCCTCGCTTGTCGCACACCGCTCGACGGGACGTGGCGCGTTATGTGGATACGCGATAGTCCAATAGCAACTCCAAGCAGACGTACAGGAGGCGAGTTGTACCGAATGAATAGTACATGCCAACATAATACAGACGTTGGACAGCAACGCCCGTTCGCGGAAGCTCCAGGCGATCCGGTCGGTGAACACAAGTGTATCGTACACACAGTCAGTGAACCCGTTCGTATCGAGACTCCGAGACCATAGCTTACACAAACTTATCACAAACAGCTACACCGAGAACCAGAGTACATACACGAGAAATTAGCCCATCGCAGCCCCAGAAATCGTTCGTGCACCGAGAGGTTCATCCATCACCGTCACGGTTCGTCGAAAGTCGGCGCATGCTGTCCGCCTGCAGTGAACGTCAGCATTCGGCGGTGATGGTCTATCCAGCAACGTACGACGTACACCGTGACGTCGATGCCACCACCCTCCGTCCCCCGAATCAGCCGTCGTTCGGACTCTGGCTGCATGGCTCGCAGTGCGACTTGGACAGTTGCGTAGGCGCGTCGCCCGGTGAAGCTAGTCCCTCCTGACTCGGACCCGCGTCGCCGCCTTGATGTTCATCTGCGTGTTCGGTCGCGCCTGCAAGTCCGCCCTGACAACCCTCGTCCGCGTCCGCGCCGTGCTCAGCTACTCCGCGTGCGGCACCCGAGTCGTCTGCGTGCGGGTCTTCGTAGTCTAGAGACTGCACTGACCCAGTCTGGGCCGCGTCCTGCCCTTGCGGCGGTTCGTCGACCGTCGTCGCGGTCACCGGCGGGGCCCCGCTGACGGCTGGCGGTGCGGCGTCCGTAGCACCGGGTGCATCTTGTGTTGCGTTCGTATCAGCCCCAGCGGCCCCCTTCTCAGCGTCCGGTTCCTGCGCTGCAGTCCCTCTGAGCTTCCGCCAGACGTCATGGCTAGCGAGATGATCAGCGACAATTGGACGAGCAGAGTGCAAGGTTCGCCGCTTACATGAACTGCATTATAGGCCGTATCTGACTGCCCGTTCGCGGCTCCGGTGTGTCCTGCTCGTCCCCAGCTTCCGATGTAGGCTCTGGGCCAGCCGCCTGCGGGGAGTCGACGCATCGATTGCCTTCGCTCAGGGGCTCATCTGGAGCGCATTCGAGCCATCCTTCCGAGTCCCTGTTGCAAGTGTCAGTGTGTCTTGGACATTCTGAGCATCGAAGATGACAGACCAGTCTTTCGGGTCTATCCCATGATAGTGTTCTAGGCACCATTGTGCCACACCCACGCATCCTTGCAAGTTAACACGGAACCCTTGGACTGTCCCTGGCGGCGTCCATTCATCGCATTCCAGCAGCCACTGGAGTCGCCGCGCGATGTGATTTGTCGACATCAAGGCGTTCCGGCGAATCTCGGTCGTACTCAAGGATCCATAGATGTCGGTTCTAGTCATACGAGCCAACACCCAATCGAGTCTGTATACGGCCGCGGGAGAGAGGTGTTGCACAGCGTCCTTCAGCTCCTTGCGGCAGAGGGTAGCCAAGTACTCGTCGAATCCGCGGAGCATGTCGGCCAGGTAAGCTCCCCTCGACGGCTCGGCTGGCAATGTGTGCTCGTTTCCGACGGACAACATGCATATGGCCAGGATGGTCGTCGTGATTTGGATGGTGGATACAGGGTCTCGGTGTGCATATACCGTCGTGAGTGCAGCTTGCACGAGTTCCCAGTCTATGCAGAACTTCAGCTTACGCCCCTTGCGATTGCAGCGAAAGTTTGCCTTACTTTGAACGTCGAGCAAGCGGTATAACTCGGTATGGGGCGCACAGTCGTATGTTCTTTCCTTCTGCATGTAGGAGCACTGCTGCCCGTACCTCCAGTCCTCCGCGAGGAAGTCGACTGGCACATAAATGTTTTGTACAACATCCAACGTGGCTCTTCGTCGTACCGTGGACAGTTGATCATCGTGTAAATGCTGAAACAAAGTCATGCAGGCCTTGGTTCCATCGCCGAGAGGCATAGCACGGATAAGTCCAGCTAAGCAATGGTTTGTGTCCAAGTCAAGAGGGCTGTCATCAAGTTCCGTATGTGCGCGAGTGAACGTGTCCAGCACCATGCGACCTATCAAAACAGTAGCAGTGCTGTCCAGACTATCGTATTGCAATTGATTGCCAGGGGTGGAGGATGACTTCCCTGGCAGTCGCGCAAGTGAATCCGCATACGCTTGACTTGACAATACACTCGTTCTTGCTTCGCCGATCGCCGCCACCTCTCCGACTCGGACTGCTGGGAACTGAGATTCCTTCTGAAAGCAGACTTTCATCGCATACAGGGTGTCCATGTCCGTAGTCATGTTGTAAACGTACGAGAACAGTGTTGTCTTGGCTTTCTGGCCGGCAGTCAGTAACCTTCGCAGGCAGAGTTGTTCGTGCCCGAGCCAGTTCGTCTTCATCAACGTACGCAGCTGAGCTTGACGCTGAGCGACACGTACACGGAGCGCCTCCATCCAGTAATATATGTCATCTGCGAGCGGAAATGAAGTCTCGGTCGGAGGTCCAATCCCGAGGGAGCTGAGGATTGCGCGACGCAGCCAGAGGACGAACCAGCAAACCATATACTGCGTTGATCTGCAGGCTTGGCATATCCACCACGCCTGAAGTGACTTGTACGGGCTGTATTCAATGAGCGCTGGAAGAAAGGAGGTGGCGACGAGGAAGAGAAGCAGTATGCCGACAAAGACCGCGCTCGGAACAGCGATGTCGGTCCCGATCTCCAGGAGATATCCGATGATGCCCACGAGGAAGAGAACGAGTGCGATCTGCAAGAGGCAAGGGAGGAGGCTCACGATGGTTTCGACGTTCCACTTGTCGATCGCATCCCGTCGGAGCCGCCAGGTCCACAGTTTCTGAGGCGCACTTCGCAGCCCGGTTTGCTCGACGTGGAAGTTCAGCCACTGATTGATGGCTAACGCGATAGAGGCGGCGGAAAGGCTGAATATCAGGGCGATGAACCATACGGTGGCGATCCATCGCGGTGGATTGGGCGGCGGAGAAGGGCTGGACAGTGAAGGGTTCATGGCAGCCGCCAACGATGATGAGCTAGCCGTGACGGCAGCACCCGTCGCCGCGCCACCGAGTTGCGAGGATATCCGTTCGAGGACCCATAAGGTACGCTCTGATATCTGGGTTTGCTGCTCCAAGATATCTGTGTTGAAGTCCGGAGCTGGCAGCAATCCGGCGTAGTACGGAGCAACAAAGGCAGTGACGACAGCAGAGAATAAGCCGGCCTATAAGACAGAGTTCAGACCCGCTGCGCCTTGCCGCTGATAAGAGACATAGAGGTGACTTACAAAGACCAGTAGTGCATTGATTTCATTCCGCCATCGTTCGACGCGCTCCTTTTCGGTCGACCATGCTTCCTTGGCCAGCGTCGACCAGGCTTCAGAGAGTTCGTCAACTGAGCCTTGGTACTGCTTCTGGTCCATGAATTTCCTCAGTACGTTTACCAAGGAGTCTTCGAATCGTCCCGTCGCGTCTTTCAAGGGAATGTCTCCTAACTTTGTATTTTCTGTCGTGGAGGCCTGACCACCTCCCTGTCCATTGGGTTTCACGTCGGTCTGCAGAAGCCCTAGTCAACACAGTGACTGCACGAACTACCATGCTCGTGCTCACCTCGCTTTGTGAAGGTGCACTTGCCCCTGGTGAAGTATTCGGCCCATGACACTGGTCGGCCTCTCTCGACGACTGTGTAAGTGTATGAGCGAGCATATTCATGGCTACTGTAGCCAAGGCAATACATACTTGAGGCTTGGACTCCATAACTGGATGGAATGAGAAGACGACTAACGAGAAAGACGATGGGAGAAAACAAACTGAGAGTAAGAGGACGACGGCTCCGAACGTCAGGTTCGTATGGATAGACTGGTTCACACGAGAGGACGCAGATGCGTTTTATAGCGGATATGGCAACGATGCCGCCAGTGACTCGAGGACGCAGCCTGCTCTAAGGAGTGAATGAGTGGTAGCATTGTCCAGGGCCCGACTCCATGCGGCTCTGACATCGCTGGAGAGCAAGGCACTCATGCTAAGCATCATGTTGATGCCATGCGGTCGGCCACAGACATGCACACGGTGTTTGGCTCTTGAGGGAATCGACGTGAAAACTTTCATTCCTTCGACCACGCGTCAATATCTCGACTAACCACTACCCAGGCAGATCAGAGTTACTTGACTGTCACAGACGGTCAGTTAAAGCCCTGATGTCGAGATCCACTCAACCTGGCGATAGAAGGCGGTGAATCATTGCATGCGCTGGTGTTGTGCCAGCCTCAGTCAATAACACGTATTGTCGCGGTGTACCAATGAAAAGCGCAGTGCCGGAACATGAGCATTCCTCGTCTAGGAACGAATCCGCCGTGCCAGCGGACGGTCCGCACATGGCTCGTTCTATTGGCGGCTACAATTCATCACTGCTGCACAAAACACAGAATCATAGTTTCTGCTTATGTCCAGCATGCAGTGTGATGAGAGCTTGCAGACACGTAAACCGCCGTCCCTGGGCCTGAACGTGAACGCTGAATACACGCACCACTGCTACCGCGCTCCTACCCCGCTGCGAACATGCGCAATACGATGCATCGCGGTCACGGAGTCACTGGATCTGGCCGCCCGTTCTAAGAATAGCGAGTATACAGGGACCGCGTCTATTCCAGCGACTCATAACCGATATGCCCAAGACGTAGACCTTTCGCAGAGACGGTGGACTATGAGGAGGAACTTGCTAATAAAAAACGTCGCTGAGTCACTGGCTTCGTTCATTTGGACGATGTACGGTGCCCAGCGCTAGCAACTCTGTGACGAGTCTACCGACGTGAAACGAGGACGTGAGCGGAGATGGGTCATAGCGCCTCCAGCGTTGAACATACCGACATGGAACAGCAGCCGCGTGCTGACGTCTCGGTGGCCAACGCCTCGAGTGTGTGGGTCCAAAAGCGTGTTCAGAGCTTTCTGACTCCAAACAAGATCAGGTCGCAGGAGAAGATCAGGGCTGCTTACTATAGGAGTATGGTTACCACCCGCGGTTCACAGCACTCGAAGCCTGTGTACTTGAAAGAATCGAGCACGGGCGACCCGTGCATAGGTTGTGCGTTCCAGGTGACAGGTTGCACTTTACGCATTCAGTAAAGTCCGTGAAACCAGAATACACGTAACTCACTTTGACGCAAGGCCAGAGCAGATAAATCAGCTCCTCGCCATAAAATCATGGTGTCCGTGTGCAAGCTCCAAGTTGGATGTCGTGAATGTGGCGATACATAGGTAGTACTCGGGATTTCGTTGAGACATTCGTAGCCAGAGCCTCTTGTGCGAGTTATGTCATAGACAGCAGGCAGATAATCCGTGCCACGGACAGCCTGGAAGATGCAAGAGCCTGAGCATCGGTGGCCTCGACAGCCGATAGTAAGTCACAAGAGAGTCGTCCTCGATGTCCGCTGGGCGGAGGACACGGTGACGCGCGCGCGCTTGTCCCCGCACGGTCGCCAGTCATACATACTAGTAGTGCTTGTCTCGGAGTTCGCCCACAACCTATGTACATACCGCGAGACAGAGCATTTCTCACGAAAGCCATGCTACACACCGATCTCTGCTCATACATCACTGGCAAGCCGATAGCGAGCTGATAGCTACGAGAACCTGGCAACGCACAGGCAGCCCGTGCGACCCTGCCATCCTCAAGCCTCGTAAGTGGCTGCGGCGAAACCACAGGTATGCGTTCTGTCCCGCGAATACTGACGCTGTTGATATGAGGGGCAGTAAGCCCCTCTACGTCGTTCTCCGCCATGTATCGCACGGTGGGTCACGCTCGACGTCGACATTGACACAGGAAGGATGATTCCGCCGTGACAGGCTGTCGTAAGTTGCATCCAGTCTCATGTTTCTACTGCGTCTCTGGCTAACGGAGGACTCGCTATGTCGTGACCAGCATGAGTGCGAACTGTCCGTATCAAACCCAACGTCGCGGAGTACGGGTCCATCTCACTTCAAACGTTCGTTGGGCGGCGATATGTCGAGGGCCCTGGGTTGTGTGTCGTGGAGAAGTTCGGGAGCCAGGTAAGCCATTCGACACTAGGCCTTGGGCGCATTCACATCGTCTCTATGGCTTGATTTTTACTTAGTTATCGCTATGTGTGTGCGGCGTTGCGAAATACAGGCTTGCAAGTGTCGCCCCGCCCTCGGTGTTGACCGAAAGTCAACGAATATCACGCATAAACCGCACCGGCAACCTCCCGCCCGTCCGCCATTCACCGCTCGCAAGTCAGGACGAATTCATCAACAGCTTCTTTAGATGTATGCGACCCACACGCGCCTGAAGGACGAATGTACTCAGTAGGCCGTCCGTCAGTCAAGGTTTCGCGTACGTCGTATGTTGTCCAGCACTCTTTTGCGCCAAAGCCTCTGACATCCTACAATAGGACTCGCAGATACAATGCACAAAAAAGCTCCAATGGGATCACATAAAAGCGACTACCGATACCATGCTCGTACGACCGGCCCCTGGCCCTTCCCACTCGCGGAACATCCTGCGCTTCCCGGATTCCAACTTTGATTGACCTCCGCATCTCACCCGCATCCATCCTCGCATCAGAACACAGGTCGCGTCGACCACGCACCAAGCATCCGCCCATCCGCCCGCCTCCCGACTTCTATACTCCGCCAAGTCAAGGCTAAGTGTCCTCGTTGAATGGTGGTTTCTCGAGCACAGCCTTGCACCTTTGCCGGTCGGTGACATTACTCGCGGGTTGCTTCGCTACACTGTAACCTGCGTCAGAACCGAGTGAGGTGAGTGTCAGAGACGAGTAGGACGCGACTGTACGGCGACAGTACCAATCTCTAACGTGCACTGCATTAGCCAGGACCTCTTCTAAATGACATGTGGTCGGACGTGACGCGCCCATCCTCGCTCGCTCGATGTGAACCGGGCTAACGACTTTGCGCGGGTAACATGGGTACGTGGATCTGCTATGCATATGAACCATGACATGTTGTATTGACGAGACGAACCAGGCGGAAGCTACTGGCAATGACGGAACCAGGAAGTCATCGGAGAGCGCCATCTCGTCATGGCTACGTAGATGTCACCTTTCGTAAAAAAAGAAGCGAAGATTCAGTTGTTTTGCCCAACGATGTGCGTACCAGCAATGCACCTACAGATCTACTGTTGAACTTGTGGATGAGACGAGTCTATGCGGAGGAACTGGAGCGTGCAACTTATCAACCAAGTTTTTGTCGGCGCCGCGGTTTGAAACAGGGTAGCTATTCCGGTGACCTCCTGCGGACGGACAGCCTGTGAGCCACCGCCACACCTCTCAGTTGAGGTCTCCTGCCGGCGGTACGTCTTGTCTCTCCCGTTTCGAGTTAGCATGACCTTTCTCACTTGCAAAATTTCTCCGATGTATCTGTTCACTACGAACACCTTCCTTCAGTGCCAAGTTGCTGCACGGCATCGTAGCATACCTAATGATCGCCGTGAACTTGAGTATGTACAGCATTGGCAATATGATGTTCCCTCATCTTCGTGACTCGCTCAACTGAGCATCATGTCTCACATTGTTGCTAGGTTCGACATTGTTGCGTGATCACTGTTTCAACAGTCAAGTCCGAAACAGACGTGCGGGAGGCGCAGTCATACTGAACGGACCATACAGCACACAGACATTCGACAGCAACACTTCGTTCGTGGCAGAACCGGTCGGCGTGCACAAACATATCGTACATTGACAGTACAACCAGTAGGCCAGTATCAAGATGGCCTATAATAGCATTACAACCAGCTAGCTGTAACAAGAACACAACATCGTAATCCGAGACAGTTCCTCGTGTATCAAGAGCTACGTCGATGACCGGTTATCCATCCGTCGCTGCATCCCAAGGGTGACCGCTAGCCTCAGCATCAACGATGACCGATGCACGACGACGTACAGTACTCACCAAACCCCCATCCTCCCATTTCTTCCTCATCAGTTGCCGCTCTCGTTCTGGTTGGCCAACTCGGAACGCGACTCGCGTTGCGCAGGTACGTCTCCGCCGGTGTGAACTAAACCTTCCTGGCCCATATTTCCGCCTCGACGTCCGTGTAGACTCTCGGGCGTGCTTCCGGGTTCGTTAAGAGGGCCTTCGTCCGCGTCCTGCCTTTGTTGCTACTCGTGCGGCATTGAAGTCGCGTGCGTGCAGTTCGTCCATTGATTGCGACTGCTCCGTCTGAGGCTGGGCCGCGTCCTTCAGACACCCTCCGGGTCATGTTCGTCTTCTTCACGTGCGAATGGATGCACATACCGTGTATACCGTAACATTCTTCGGTCGAAAACCGAGCACGACTGATGGAGACGGTCCTGAAGATGTGTCCTTCCGTACGTGACGAGTCCCACGTCTCGCCCGTCGCCTCGTCCGACCGCTCCCGCGCGCGGTTCGCCCAGCCCTCGGGGCGGCCGACATCCTGCAGGATCGCCGAGTCGCGCTTCGACACGACATTGAACGTGCCCGTCTTCGCGTCCGCGCTCGACGCCTCGTCCTTCTTGCGTTGAAACAGCTGCGAAGACATGTCAGCCCCTGTGATCTCCAATGACGAAAGAGGCCGGATGCAACTCACGTCCTGCAGCGCCTGTGTCCGGCTCTGGTTCTCGTCCACCTTCGCCGCCTCCACGCGGTCGCGCACCGTTACGAGCTGGCCATCAACGTACTCCAGGCCCGTGCGCACCGCGTCCGCGATCGCTTTCTGCACCTGCTACTTCACAAGACCGGTCGCGAGCGGCCGGAGCGACTTGTACAAAGGGTCGTGCTTGTTGTCGCGAATGCTGAACTTCAGCGTGTCGACCTTGACTTGCACATCCTTGACCACAGACGAGTGGTCCTTGCCCGAGCTCGCAACACGCGCGGTAACAGTGAGACCATGCCCGCCAAGGAGCACGTCCGCGATGCCCGAGTCGCTGAGCTGCGAGAACCCGCTCTTCTTGCGGAAGCAGAATGAAACATCACGCATGTCCGCATTGATCTGGCTGAACGTCAGGTTGAACTCGTGCCGGCCCTCGTCTTGGATGGCGTTGTACGGCGAAAACTTCAGGAAGTTATGCGCCTCGATGGTGACGAGGTTCGGGAAGAGGTTGCGCCCGCTGAGCGCGAGGCTCTCGATGACGAGGTCAAGCGCGTGGTCGGTATACTCGACGCGTGGAATCCAGACATAGCCGACCTGGTATAATACGTCAGTGATATTACAGTGACAACGTATTGACGCCACGTACCCTGGTCGGCACGATGACCTTGCGGATGTCCATCCAAAGCTCGCGCTTGAACTTCAGACTGCTCTCGCCATCGAATAGCAGGTCCTCGGTGAGACGTGCCCAGTCAGTTCAGAAGCTACATTCCATTCCGTGTCAGCTACCATGGCACTGACGGAATGCCGGTGACACGTACCGTTGGTTCAGAGGGTCGTCGCCGAAGGCAGTGAACCAATCCGTCAAGGTGCCGAGGAGGTTGTCGAAGTGCCCTTTGTACTTGCCCTGGTAGAAGCCACGGCCACGCTCATGCAGGTCATTGCCTTGGCGGCTACGCTGCTGCTTCAGCACAAAGCCAGCATCGAGCAGGACCTATGCACTATGTTAACATCAACGAGCTATGAGTTGACCAGGACAAGGATGACTCACCTTCCGCACGTACGCGTCGCAGTCCGTGAACCACTGTCTCAGTTCAGGTCATTCTTCGAGTCTCGATACAGATAGTGAATGACATTGCCTACGAGCGAGCTGGACGACGGCATGTATCCGTGTCCTGTGTCCTGCGATTCCGACTGACGACGGTGGTAGGGCTGTCCTGGCATCGACGTGGACGGCGCGTAGAAGATGCGAGATTGGGAGAACGAGAGTGGTGGGACGTGCCGATACGTAGAGGCCATCCAAGTGGTTGTCCGAGGCGACTGTGCAGTGTGAAGGGAAGGAGATGGTCGGTCATACGGTCGACCTCCGCGAAGCGCCTAAGATCGCATCGCTACCGGTCGTCCGCGGTTGCACCCGACCAGCCATTGCTCCGCTACAGGCCATCGACAGGCATCTGACCGTCCTAAGTGCGCAGACATCACAATGGCGGGGACACAAACGTCTCAAGGGAGCGAGGACGAGCGACACGCCCAAGACGCGCATCGGAGACTGCGGGCCGGAAGCAGCGCCCTCGACGAACTCTGTTGGCGCCGGGCGACAACCACTCCCCGCCGACTATATCGCAAGATACCTGAGCTAGCTGCACATGCATCTCCCGGGTCGCACGAAGGAGCACGCCGCCGCCGCAAGAACACGGGCGCATGATGGGCGGGACGCTGGGCTCAGCTGACGTCACACTCAACGCCTCGGGGTCGTCCTGGACATTGCATACCGCCTTGGACCCCAAGCTTAAGCCTCCCCGTCTTCATGCGCATACACACTGGTGGAATCCCCGATCTGGGCGGTCCGGAACGAAGAATTGTTTGACTTCGCCTGAGCTCCCAACGCCCGTGAGACTTCCTGCCGGCGGTATGTCCTGTTCTGTTCGTCTACGGTTTTCAGGCTCGTCTTCCTGCTTCATTACAAATGCCGTTGGATGTACAAGGGACGCCATCGCTACGCTCCGGCGGTTGAGTGAACATCAATGTAATTAAAGTCATAAACCATCATAGTAGAAGTTCGTCATAGGTGACATTGATAGTAGTGGATTCGTCGTGTTTGAGCAAAATTCTTGCGTGGTCACGGTGACATATGCGCGTGTACAGCTGTCCATGTGAAAACACGTGTCTCGTAAGGTCTACTCCCACTGCGTCAAGAGTTAGCCCTTGGTAAGTAGCTGTTGAATGTCATTGCATATGCCGGCGGCCGCGCAAGAGGAAACTGACGACGGGGGAGTGTATGGCCCGAGGAAAGGGTGGTAGAGAATGTGATCCGAGGTATGAGGACGTCTTCTTCATCGATGACACTGACACCTGCAATACCCCGTAGAATGCGGACTGTGACGAGACGGGGGCCGACCGCAATGACAACATCGCGAACATTCTTGACCAAGCCACGGTCGAAGGAGAAATTAAGCGTTAGACGGCATTAACCTTCACGGTCAACGAGTGGGGAGGAAAACCTGCGGGATTCTGGCGGGCAACGTAGTCAAATATGCTGTCGGGGGAGTCCGAGTCGATGCCGGCGTTGTCTGCCTCCTTCAGAGAGTCCGAAGTCGGCGGCAAGGTATGTCCTGCTTGTCTCATCAATGTGGTCGAGAACAATGCTGTTGTACCGGTCGATCTGCCTATTGGTGGGAGCAAGCATCGAACATTTTAGACAGGCGATGGGATTGGCGAGTACATGTGTCGGGAAGACGAAGTCAATCAGCTGCTGGTCGTCGGATACATGTTGCAGGAGGTGCAGAGAGACTTCTGGACCTTCACCGTCACCGATAGCATCAACCATGTGGGCGAGCTCAAGGAGTGTTAGCAGTCGATGATCGACTGCCTCCGGGTAGAGTTCCACCTCCGACAGCGACAGGAGAGGGGACGAAGTTGAAAGAAATGAGCTCAAGGTCGACACCCAACACGCCATCTGAACGCACGCGCGAGCATCGGCCGTGGAAAGATACGGTAGAATTGGGGGCAGGAGCAGGAACGGTAGCCCATCGCGGCGAAGCGTCGTATATGCACCTAGTAAGTGGGAGATTTAATGAAAGCGCGAAGACAGTGTTGTAATTACACTTACTGAATATTAGACGTTTTACTTTCGTCGCGCACGCGCTCATGGGCGATAACAGGGAATGACTTTGATTGGCCGTCTGCAAGCACATCATACGCAGACGCAACCGTTCCGATGCCGATGCTGGTGGGCGGGAAGGACAGAACGCTCTGATCATATTCGTCCCCGAGAGATGGATCGCCGTAGAAAGGTGTGAGCTGGATAGCATCAAGCAAAGCCATGCCGGCAGAAGGACAGTAGGTACGCGCGATGGCGTAAGCAATAGTATTGTCAGCTAAGACAGTGTCGTTTAGAGGGCTGTACACGCGCAGCTCAGCCGGAATGTCGCTGCCGTTCGAGCATTCGATCAAGGTGGCGTAGTAGTTCAAGTTGTGGAACGTCGAAGTACCGCGTTGGCGGTTAGCGCTTCAAGTGATGAACGACGGCCGTCGGTGAGGGATACAAAGCCGAAGAGAAGAAGGTTGGTCATCGCGGGAGTTGCGGGACAGCACGTCAAAACCGGCGGGCAGGCAGCGGGCAGAAATACAGTGGAACGCATAACAATAACACGTTAGATCTGATCGACACAAAGACAACAGGCAGCCTTACCATTTTGGGAGACAATAACGAAGACAGGGGTAGAGGCACAGAATGCATGACACAGGAGGTACAGACGCAGAGAGGGGAAGGGCGTCGTGCAACACTGCATGTAGCCATGCGCTGAGCGGGCGGGGACAACGACTTGATTGGAACCGAGTCGGAGGGCGGTAGTGTTACAAAGCAGGTCAATGAGGCAATAGCCAGTTGCTGTATTCGGGAAGGCAGTCGGGATGCGTCGCGCTTCCGCAGACTTACAGTCAATTGGTAGCGATGGTCTACATAAAACACAGAAAAAAGACATAGATTACTGCAGCTTGGTAACGGCTAATGGCGCATCGAGGCATAACGAGGCATAACGGCGCATCGGCCACATCGAGTTTTACTCAGCCACAGACGTAGACAGTCTAAGCGCTGGTCCAAACAGGTGCAAACGAATTCACCGGATCTGCTTTAGTATACGAGTAATATACTCGCTTCACGCTCCAACCTTTGATACCAACTCATCCGTGAACGCTGCTCATTGTCCGCCTCCTCGACCGAACCCGCTGCACGCTTGACAGTCGCGTCAAGTGGTACCGCATCGAAGACGGTAGCGCCATTCCGCCAGGTGTCCAACCATGAATTCTGGAACAGACAGGAGGGCTCCGAGTTGCTTGGGAGGCCCGTGAGAGCTGAAGCGGCGACGAGACGGTGAGTACGGTATGATTATATGCGGTCGAGTTCATACAGTGCTGACCTGCCAACACAGCTGCAGGTGCAGCAGTGATCGAGCCAGGTCTATCGGCCCGGCGTGAGGTAAGGGCATTACTATCTCAAAGTTGACATACAGGACTGGGGGATTGTCTAATGGACGCAGCGCCACAATGTTTGTAACAGTCGTCGCCATGTATGTTCAGACTTCATAATGTGATCTCTGTTAATTATATCCGCTCTCGCTTGTCGTAAACTACTCGACGGAACATGGCACGTTATGTTGATATACGATATTCCGACAACAATTCCAAGCAGACGTACCAGAAGCGATTTGTACCGAACGAACTAATACACAACACAATACAGACAATGGACAGCAACACCTCGCTCGCGGGAGCTCTAGACAATCCGGTCGGCGGACGCGAGTGTACCGTAGAATATTCAGTAAGCCATATGAATCAAGATCTCCGAGTCCATAGCCCGACACAAGCATCACGAACAGCCGTAACGAAAGAGGAACATACGAGACATCAGCCCGTCGCAGCCCCGAGATGTTCGTGCACCGAGAGATCCGTCTATCATCGTCACGGCTCGTCAAAAGTCGGCGCATGCTGTCCGCCTGCGGTGAACGTCAGCATTCGGCGGTGATGGTCTATCCGGAAACGTACAACGTACACCGTGACATCGATGCCACCATCCTCGTCCTCCGAATCAGCCGCTGTGTGCGTTCTGGCTGGCCGACTCGAAATGCGACTCGGGCGGTTGCGTAGGTGTGTCGTCCGGTGAAGCTAGTCCCTCCTGACTCGGCCGCGCATCGCCGCCTTGATGTTCATCCGCGTGCTCGGCCGCGCCTACGAGTCCGCCCTGACGACCTTCGTCCGCGTCCGCGCCCTGACGACCTTCGTCCGCGTCCGCGCCGTGCTCAGCTACTCCGCGTGAGGCATCCAGGTCGTCTACGCGCGGTTCAATGGCATTTAGTGGCTGCGGATGCTCGCTGGTCTGGGCCGCGTCCTGCTCTTGCGGGGACACGTCGAGCGTCCTAGCGGTCATCGGCGTGGCTCCGCTGATAGCTGGCGGCGCGGTGTCCGTCGCATGGGATGCATCTGGTGTTGTGTTCGAACCAGCTCCTCTGACTTGCATCTCGATGTCGGGCTCCTGCGCCGTGGATCCCTCGAGTCTATGCACGGCGTCAACGCTATAGCACGGTCGTCAGTGACGATCGAATGGGATGTGAGATTCCCTGCTTACAAGGGCTGGGTCATAGATCGCGTCGGACTGCCCGTTTGTGGCTCTGGTGGGTCCTGCTCGTCCACAGCTTCCGATGTAGACTCTGAGTCAGTCGTCTGCGGGGGGTCGACGTGTTGATTGCCTTCGCTCTCGGGCTCATCTGGAGCGCATTCGAGCCATCCTTCCGAGTCCCTGTTGCAAGTGTCAGCGTGTCTTTGACGTTCTGAGCGTAGAAGATGACTGACCAGTCTTTCGGGTCTATCCCATGATCTTCTTCTAGGTGCTGTTGTGTCCGTCTCATGTACCAGTGCAAGTGAACACAGAACCCTTGGACCGTCCCTGGCGGCGTCCATACATCGCATTCCAGCAGCCACTGGAGTCGCCGCGCGATGTGATTTGTCGACATCATGGCATCCCAGCGAATCTCGGTTGTACCCAAGGAATCATAGATGTCGCTGTGGTACATGCGATTCAACACCCAATCGAGTCTGCATATGGCCGCGGGAGAGAGGTGTTGCACAGCGTCTCGCATCTCCTTGCGGCGGAGGGTAGCCAAGTGCTCGTCGAATCGGCGGAGCATGTCGGCCAGGTAAGCTCCCCTCGACGGCTCGGCTGGCAATGTGTGCCCGTTTTTGACGGACAACATGCATATGGCCAGAACGGTTGTTGTGATTTGGATGGTGGATAAAGGGTCATGGTGTGCGTATACTGCCGTGAGTGCAGCTTGCACGAGTTTCCAGTCTATGCCGAATTTCAGCTTACACCCTTTGTGATTGAAGCGGATGTTTGACTTACTTTGAACGTCGCGCAGACGATATAGCTCTGTCTGCGGCACACACTCGTATTTTCTCGCCTCCTGCATCGTGTCATCGTACCTGTCCTCCGCGAGGAAGTCGACCGGCACATAAATGTTCTGTACAACATCCAATGTGGCTCTTCGTTGTTCCGTGGACAGTCGATCATCGCGTGAATGCTGAAACAAAGACATACAGGCCTTGGTTCCATCAGCGAGAGGCATAGCACGGATAAGTCCAGCTAAGCAACGGTTCGAGTCCAAGTCAAGAGGGCTGTCATCAAGTTCCGTATGCGCGCGAGTGAATGTCTCCAGCACCATTCGACCTATCAAAGCCGTAGAGGTGCTGTCCAAAACATCAGATTGAAGTTGACTACCAGATGCCGAAGCAGATGGCCCGGACGCCCGTGAACGCGGATTTTGTCGCTTTGACAAGGCTTCGAAAACAGTTTGGCCGATTCCTGTCGCCGCTTTGATCGCTCGGGCGATAGGCATCGCTCGCACGCAGGTCACCACTGCGCGAAGAACATCTGTGTCATCTGCAATAGAGTAAACGTCCACGAGTAGCGTAGTTTCTTCGCCGTGGGTGGTCCAGTCATCCACGCATAACTGTTCATGTGCGAGCCAGTCAGATGCCTCTGTCAACGTACGCAGATATGATGCACGCTGAGTGAGGAGACCACGGATCCCCTTCATTCGAAAGTATATGCGACATTTGCGATGGGATGAAATCCAAGTCAGACATCGAATCCTCAGGCTGTGGAAGAGGAGCCTGGAGAGGATCATGGGACTCGGATATAACCGCAGAAGGACCCAGTAAGCCGCCCACCACATGCGTCTGCAGGCCTGGCAGATCCACCACGTTTGCGGCGACTTATAGGGACTGTAACCAACCAATGCGGGTGACACAGAAGTGACGACTAGAAACAGAAGCAAGGCGCCGACGAAGACCGTGCTCGGGACGGCAATGTCGAAGCCAAGCTCCCAGAGGTAGCCCACGATGCCGACGAGGAAGAGCACGAGGGCAACCTGCAGGAGAAACGGGAGGATGCCGACCATGTACTCCACTTGCCACTTTTCCAGTGCATGCCTACGGAGCTGCCACGTCCAGACCTTCTGGGACGCATCTTGCAGCCCCGCTTGCTCCGTGGCATGGAAGTTTAGCCATTGGTTCACGGCTAAACCAACGGATGCCGCGCTGAGACTGAAGACCAGGGCGACGAACCACAGCGCAGCTATCCAGCGGGGCGCAGCGGGTGGCGAGGGAAAGCTTGTAGATGAGGAGTTCGTGAGAACCGTCGGCATCGGCACCGAATTCGAGGAGCTGGCGGCGGCGACAACGGCGTTCGTAGCCGTGCTACCGAGCTGCGCGGATATGCGCTCGAGGATGGCCGTGTTGCAGCCCTCTCCGGCATATTTATACATTATATACTGCTGACTGGCGTCCGAGTGCGATACATATACCGCGCTGCGTGGTCCTGGCCCATATCATACATCCTACTGTATCACCCTTCATGTATCATGCGATGCATCCATACCATCTCCCCATACATTACGTGCAATGATATGGCCCCTAGTACTGTGCCTGCAGTCATCACCACAATGTATCATGCGACGAGCGATGTACATTTCCCTCTCGCAATACATTATACACGGTGTAGGCAGTCGGCACGTGGCTACGTGACGTGGGTATTCCTACCATCACCCATTACTTATACCCACCCCATGCGCCCTATCCTTCCCTTTCCCTCTCCCCCTCTCCTCCTACTACCAGCGCCTGCACGTCGCCTTCGTCGGGACCAGTACCCGCCACCTTCATTTGTGCCCGCCTACGTACCGGCCAGGCCGCCGCTTCCCAGGGACCCTCCTGAACCCACATTGAGTCGCCGCCTTTGGAAGGGCCTGCCCGTACGCCGCCTTCACCGCCGCAGCCTGCAACTTGAACAGGACATCGCCTTTGTCGGGACTCAGGGCGCACACCGACGACATCTCAGGTGAGTATAGGAACTTCTGTCACAGTAATGTATGTCTAAATCTGTGTACTTCAGTATTTGTGCGACCACAAGGTTACACGTTGCGACCTTTTCCGACTTCGCACTATAGACAGGTCACAGGGCGCGCTTCACTTGTCCGTCTCAGACTCTCGGAGTACTGGTGTTTGCGCGGGGTCATAAGTGAGTAATATATCATCGACTCGACACGTGGAGCGCAGTGTAATACATCGCAGCTACCCATACTATGCATCATGTTTCGTTGTGCATACATGAGGCAGGCTTGTGGAGGTGCACGACGTACTGACGCCCGGGTCGTACATCGCACAGAGGGAGTATGTAGTACCATCATGCATCTGCAGAGTGGACGCAGGGTGTATAAGAATAGGACGTAGACAGTCATTATATTAATGTTGTACATCGGTTGTACATCGCACATGGTGAATGGTTCATGTATCATGATGATGCATCATGCGACATGCATGCTCGACATTGTACAGGTACAAGTCGTGACCACCATATGCAGTTGTTAGATTGATTACAAGACGGTCAACATCACGCAGTCAGTCACTAAGCTCAACCTGCAGCATTATAACCTAGTATTGCAGTTCGCAGTATAAGGGCACAGACGGACTACGAAGAGCAACACACCACACAGAATCAATAGAAAGTACTATGATAGACGACTGCCAAGATTGGCTACTACGTCGTTCTTGGGCCGTTAGGAAGACAAAGAGTGAACACGGATACAGGCACCAGAAGCCACAGTCCAATGCAAGTCATACGACACGTACATGGAACCAGGCTATTACTGCTTAGTACGAACCTTTTTAGGAGGCGCAGAGGCGACCTCAGCGCGCTTTCTCTTCTTGGACGCCGCTGCTGCATTTCCAGGAGACGCATTGTCATTCGACGTGGGCTGCTCGTCGCCAGACATTGGGCGGGACTTCCGACGTGACGCGGAGGGGTCTAAACCGTCTCGGAATCGGTCTGGAAGGCGACGGTGTTCACGTCGAGGACGTACGCCCTGGGAGTCCCCAAGTTCGGTAACATGTAGCAGTGCCGGGTCTAAGTTCTCGTCCGATACAGATGGAGTTGCAGCCACCGCTTGCTTAGCCATCGGCGCCAGAGGTAGTATGGTCGAGGTAGTGTCCCGCAGGGGCACACCACCCTGAGCGTCGCGCTCGGATTGCGAAGGGGCCGTGGACGGGGCGGTCGCGGCTGGCGAGACCGCGTTAGGCATGACCGTGACAGGGGCAGGCGGCATGAGATTGTTGGCGGCACCAGATGCGGGCGCAGTCGTGTTGGTACACATAGTCGAAGAGAAGGGCGTCGGAGAGATGATAGACGGTCCTGGCAGCTGCGGGTTATGAAACCAAGGCATGGCTTGCATCGTTTGGTGACCACCGAAAGACATCGCAGATGGATCGAGGACGCTCTGCACCGGGTGCGACGCAGTCAAGAACGGCTGAGAGACGGGCCCAGCGGAGGGAACAGCATCGTATGCAGTGCTGTTGTACATGCCCATGCCCCTGCGAAGGGCGAGGGAGGGTGGAACCCGCCTTGACCCATATAGCCGACCTGCATGCTCGGGACCATCGCGTCCACTAGAGCCGCCGAGAAGAAACCGGGCTCAGGCTGCCCCACGAATCCGGCGGGGTTGAACCCGAAGGGTAGGGTACCATCCGGCATCTTGAACGCGACCCCATCCGGCATGAATGGCTGATCAAAAGATGGCATTGGGACGCCCATCTGGCTTGATGCCAGGTAGCCTGGCGAAGACCCGAGGTCGCAGCCGCCGAAGTCGAAGGGGAATGTACCACTGGCAGTGGCCGTTGAGGCTGCATCTGTCGCCGACGGTGGTATAGAGGCCGAGGTAGCATCCGGTAGGACGTCTGAGGGCCACGCAGCGCGCGATGTGGACGCCGGCAGAGCAAAGGACATAGCGGCCGGCGCAGCGTTGGACGCGCAGGCAGGGGTAACCGCGATGGCGGGCATAGCATCGACTGTGTTGACGTTCGCAGCATCGGCCATGTTGGCGGGCGCGGCGTCGGTCCTGACGGTGGGCGCGGCATCGGTCACGATGGTGGGCGAGGCGTCGGTCGCGATGGTGGCGGTGGTGTTGGTCATGGAGGGGTCTGCGGCTAGGTGAGACTCTGCAGACGTTCCCGACAGCATTGGGTAACGCACCGGGTGTGGTATCCCCTTCCTCGTCCTGGCCCTCTTCTCTCTCTTCTCCATGGGCACTGTCTTCCTCTTCCTCCTCCTCGACCTCAGCCCCATCCCCGTCCTCGCTCCTGGCCACATCCTCGGTATTGTCGCCTTCGTTCTCATTTTGATCTCCGGCCGAGAGCCACTTGGCACGCATCTCTGGGGCTGCAGAGACTCAGTATCGCTGCGGGCCAGTGAACTGCAAAGACACATACGAATGGCCTTCTTGACGAACGCCAGGAACTCCTTGACAAGAGCTTGTACAGCATCCGGGTGCGCTTTGCTGAACGTGATGTCTCCTTCGGCGGCCCCGGAGTTGTGCCTGGTCAGTGTGAGTGTGGTCCAGTATGCGTAGATGCAAGAGGTTGAATAGGTACGTACGAGCTGATCTCTATGTGACCGCCGTCTTCAGGATTGACGCCGGCAGCCACCGTCCAGAAGATCCAGCTGCCACCGGTCAACGCACGCAGCTCATCGAAGAACTGCTTCAAGATTGCGCCCATGTCATCGACGACGCTGCAGTAAATCATCCGGTGAGTAGCCCGTATGCGGCATCACGAACAGCTAGGAAACTCACGCCTGGCAACGATGAACATCAAATCCAGCCTTACGATCAGCAGTACCCAAGGACTTCCTGGCAGCCTTCAACGCGGCGGCCTCTGCCTCGATTTTCTCCTGAGTCTCAGGCGACTCTTTCTTTAAGAGAGCCGCCGCCGTTTCCATCGAGTACGCCAGGCGTTCGCTTCTGGTGATCTTGCCCGCATCGACTAGTGGCTGGACAATAGGTTTGATCTTCTCATCGTAATGGTGCTGAGAATAAATCTCGGCGGCGTTGAGCGATCGCTTCTTCGCCGGTTTGAACATGTTGAGGCTGATCTTCGGCTTACACTGCGCCTTGCGCGATCGCTGGCCGGAGGCGTTGCGGAACCAGTTCGTCAGTTTCTGTCACGGAACGTGAGCGATGTCAGGCACATGAGGGCACATGGTACGTGCCTTCTTTCTACCGGCTATAGCCTTCCCTAACTCCTGCGCCTGCTCTTCCAATAGCTCCTCTTCGAGGCCCAGGCTGGGGAACAGTACCTTCCGTTCCGAGAACTCTGAAAACCACGCCGCAAAGAGCCCCGGCCAGAAGTGTCCGAGCTTGTGCTCGCGTTGGCGCTTGAAATACTCCGGCAGCTGCAGTGTTAGGAACGCTCGCTGAGCGTCGGTTGTCCAGCCCTTCGGAGCCATGACGGATGGGAGGATTACAACTCTGGTGGGTGGGTAGCGGGGTTATGCATCAAGCAGCAACTGATCATATATCGCACGGCCATGCAACGCAGCGTAGCAGATACATCGCGACGCTAACGAGGATCATCACCTAGCAGTCCCAGCAAAGTGACGTTGGATGAGTTATGTTGAATTTGGCCGCCTCGATGAGGCATTCCAACCGGATCTGGTCGGAAGGTGACAACAGGAATGTAATAAAGAATTGGCAAAGGCTGACTGTTTGGCCAACAGGCGGGGTCCTCGGCCGTCAAGAATCTGCGTCGCGCGTGGTCCCTGGAGGGACAATGCTTCGAGGGTCCACAGCGAGAGCATCACTTGCCCCATCAAGATATCATACAATGCAACCAAGCCTTCGTAAGTCTGTCATACGGCTCATAGCTAACTTAGAGCGGGCACCTCGGCCGTCAAGGAAGTTCGTCACGCGTGGTCCGTGCAGTGTCAATGCTTTCGGTGTCCGCGGTGAGGGTGATAGCTGCCCCATCAAGACACCGCACCACACCGTCGTTGCTTTGTGAGTCTGACACACGATTCTTGGCAAACTTCGTGGCTGATTGAGTGTGGCACTTTCACTGTTCTTGGAAATGAAACTCGGGGAAGCTGGATTGATCAAGTAATACTACCCAATGTCGTGTAGATTGCGGTCCAACGAGCGAGCATCTCCAACGTGTTCGACTTAGAGGGTTAGCTCGATTGCCCAAGGTGCATGGCAACCCGCCTCAGCCTCATGGACCCTCTGACAGGTGGACAGCGATCCGCTTAAATGACTTACTGTCTCGTGTCGATTCATCAGTCGACTCACCTCCAACCGGCCTCCCCTTGCCTCGCTACACTATGGCGAACGGCAACCGGCGCGCAGAGGAGTGGGCCGCCGATCCCTCCTCAGCGCCCCTCTTCTCCCTCGAGCAGTTCGTCGCGGCACAGTTCGTCGCGGCACAGTTCGTCGCGGCACTGTGTACTATGGAGGTGTCGGAGGCTAGGGGTAAGTGATGCCTTGTTTGAGTGCTTCCCTGACTTACCGCCGCTCCTTCAGCCGCACCCGCGTTCAACACGAGTAACACGGAGACAGGTAAGCTGACCAGATGCCCCTTCTGTCAACTCGCTCGCTCACTTACATCTTGTCCGGCTTCAGCAACCACCAGCGCCGCCTCTGCCCCTCTACCACGCCGTACCATCGTTGTCGAGGTCCCAGATGACGACGACAATGAAGCCGAAGCCGACGATGACGACGTGCCTGACCTTGAAGAGGCCCCTATGCCTGTACCCAGGCCTGTTGACAATGGCTGTGGGGTGGACGTCACGCCGACCCCTGTGGTCTATGGGATCGGCGTCGGGGTACACGGTGGTGAAATGCCGATGTCGCCTCGTTCATTGGCCTCGATCAGCGCCGCAATCATGGCGGCTTTGCCAGTGGTAGTCCCCTTCAATCCTGACCGTTCCCGCTACTACACTGTCACCCGTGGCAAGGCGGTCGGTGTCTTCACTGACTGGTAATTTGAGTTTCCGATGCCCCATATGCATGGCTGACAGGGCTTTCTATCAGGACGGCCGTCTCGCCGCTAGTCATTGGAGTGCCGTGTTCGGTTTTCAGCCGCTACGCGACGTTTCGGAATGCGCTCGCTGCGTTTGAGGATGCTGCTGCTAGCGGGACTGTAGCCATCATATCCTGAGCTTCGCAGCTCACTCGTGGGAGGGGGGAAATCGTCTTCAATGGTCTCGTCACCTTTCTCATAATTAGGTTTACCTCGTTGATCTCGCAGTGTCCGCTAGTGCGTGACCGGTCCATTCTTGGGGTCCCCTGTCTATTGTAGTACTAGTAGCACGTGTCGCATCGCACCGTCTTCAGCACCACTCTCTTCGATCGCAATCCATGTGTCCCCCCTCTTGAATAGTCCAGAGCACACTCAAAAGCTCAGCCTACCAGAGCACCACACAACGACCATGGGACGGAAGGCGAAATATCAGACGAATGCCGAAAAGCAGGCAGCCAAACATGAGCAGCGCAAGAAGTATGCGCAATCAGAGCAGTGAGATTCTACGTCTCCGACACCAATGTCTCACTCAAATAGGGCAACATAAGGGGTCGCCTACGAAAGTCGGTTCAAAACAAACGAGCCTACGCAGCTCGTACGGAGCGCAACCCAAGCCCATTTCGCGGCGCGCTATCAGGGATACCATGTGATGTCGTAGAAATCGCTCGTCAACCGTGCTACATATCCATTCCCAACGGATCGGAGGTCATGGACGACCTTGGCCTGTGGACTAGCCCGTACACCATTGAAGTCCCGGTAGCCTACGACAACGCTGCACGGAGCGAAATGGATGAGCTCTTCGGACCCGACATACTAGACCTGCAAGGGTTTCAGCGTGCATTGAACGGCCACCAGTTCGCACGTCTTAGGAAGTCGGGGATGGAGCGCCTGTGGAATTGGGTGGATTCGGAGGACAAGATGAGTATTGTGGTGTATTGGACTAGTGAGCTCGACAGACGATTGCGGGCATGGGAGTCGATGAAGACAACCGTGGAGAGGGCAGAGGGTCCCGAGAGCATGAGAGAGATTGTTCTGACTGTCGGTCGCGAGTGGGCAGCAAAGGTCATCTGTACATTGAAGGTCGAACTTGACTGGATGCTTGAATGCGCGGACCAGTACGACAGAAAATATGACGATGGAATGATGCCGTGGCAATGTATGAATGTAGAGGTCGAATAGAGATCATAGTATTGCTGTGACATGAGCAAGTTCAATTACTTATGTCACCATCGTTTGATTCGTAGTTCACGCGCACGTTGAACGTTCAGTAAGTACATACTAGCATTCGAGTCTGCACGCGATTCCGCAACATCGGTGTTGAAGTCGAACAGCTAGTGTTGTCCCCACCCCTATCGTATCGAAAGTGTACGGACTAGTTTTTAGTTTGTCTGCTTATCCTACACAGGCTCTACATAGCATTTACAGGGCCTGTACAAGACCGCTTTGTTGTTCAACTGCCTACCTGTTCGAATCAGTGCGGTCGATATGTCGCACCTGATTGGCTCGCATTAAACCCGGAGTGCACCGTCAAATCTTATTTCTCAGATCGTATAGTACCTATATCGAGCCTCCGATTATCGATTGGACGGATGAGGGTGCTTCCTTGCCATCTTGTCAATGTCCTGTCATCCAAAACCAATGGGAGACACTGCCATTCCTGGTTCGTTGCATCGTGACACCATTTGACGGGGCACGTACGCGTCGATTCTGAGGTCTGATGCCTTACTAGGGGTCGGTACAGGATCGTGCAGTTGAAGGCTAGTGACGAGGCGAAATAGTACGCAATTAACTTTGTCCATTGGTAGAAAACCGCTCACTCACTTGCAGCCCCGGCCGCATGCAGCTCAAAGACTGATGTCAGAATAAAGAGACAAATGAAAGCTCTATGCTTCCCAGACACGCTTCTATCTTAAATTTCAGCGTGCTGGGATACGCACGAGAAGGACCGTCGTGGTACGTCGACTACCTCTTTGACAAGCTTGGTGATAGTGCTGTCAACGTCCGAAGAGCCACCTATCGCATTCGCTCCACGTCAAGCTTTGAAGACCGGCCTGCCGCGAAACTCGCCGGGGGGATATGCTCTTGATGGTAAGCGCGTGTGACTCCCTCAAATTTTCCGCTCAACTAAGATTCCTGTGCACGGTCTCCATCAGCTGTTGTCGTACTGGCACCATGGGAAAGCGACGTCGAGGTCGTGAAGGTCTAGAGCACCATTACCTAGAGGACGAAGCAAACAGGCAGCCTCGACTGCCGTCTGCCGCCATCCATGCCGCCCGCAATGAAGAGGATATTCATCGACTTGTCGACTACTCTTCATCGGCGACTGGCGTGTCAGCCACGACCACCTACATCATCAGGAAAATCCAGATTCCGCAATTTGGAATAATTTGTGTCAAATTGCTGCTAACATGTCTCATGAGTACTCACCAAACTCTGCAAGCTAATTCTGTGATAATAACATCTACTGGATACAGTATTAGTGCATTTATGATCCTATTAGATGCAGCGACCAGGTTGTTCCCTAATTGTTGCTAAAGTGGTGCATCATACAACACACACAATGCTTGTTACAATTAGTTCAACAATGATTCTATTGCTGTGTGGTATGACTGAATACAAATGCTGTATGCTACACTAAGCAACGCAACAGCCAATGGTCAACAAGGCCATCTTCAATATCATGACGACAACTCCTACATGTTAGCTATTCTACGACTGATTATCCCCATCTCATCTCACACCCAAGCCATTGCTCGCGACTGCAACCGTACAGATTATGCAACAGCGCGGGTCATGCAAACCACGAGTGGGATTAATGGGCACCAAGTTAGTACACAGAGGGGACACACAGATGAGTATGCAGGCGCGCGCGCGGTTGAGCGGATATTCGCGTGCGTGGTCAGGGCAATACACGGCCGGGTAGGGTAGGAAAGTATGCAGGCGGGCGGGCGAATATGTGGGCGGGCGGATGGGCGAATGCGTGAGCAGGCTTGCGAATGGACGGGCAAGCCAGTGAGTAAGTGGACTGATACTACAATGAGTGAGTGGACGAGTGAGTCAACAAGCAAGTCTGTGGACGAGTAGGTACATAGAGAGACGTACGATTGAAGAGGCAAGCGAGTAAGTAGAACTGCGAGAGGAAGTCGAATAAGTGCCAGGTGGGAGAACGAAGAGGCGGACGGGCAGGCAAACGATGCGGCAAGCCGGCGGGCGTCCAGACGAGTGAGGGAAGGGGCAGACGAGTAGGTAGATGGGCAGAGCGAGCGAGTGGGCGAGCAGACGCCCGGTGAGTGAGCAGACAGTCAATTGGCCGCGTATGACCAGACAAGCGGGGGCGATAGAGTGACTTGTTCATCAACATAACCTGTCGCACGGGCAGTGATCTATGACAAGTATTAGGGCGGTGAGCGCTGGACATGCTCAGGAGCCAGCAAGGGCGTACCTCTGACTTACGAGCTGTTGTGCTCACCCTTGCCACGGTCTTCTCTCTCCTCGTCGTCATCATTCGATTGCCACCCCTCATCCTTCGTTTTGCTGTCCCTTCCATCCCGCGCTCGTCGGGCGCGAAGAGGCGTGACAGCTTGGACTCGGGAGTGTGTAGTGGTGCCGCAGACGCGTCGAACGAAGACTCCTGCCCCCCGCGAGCATACTGAACAGACGGGCATGTGGGAGGAAGGACGCGTGGCGGAGTTGACTCGTCCTAGAGCAGAGCGAGACTTGGAGGCGTGTCGATCTCCGGTTCCGAGTTGGCTACTGTGTGGCCGTTATCGGGCGCACGGCAGTTCCGCACCGCCCGGGATTCGTCTTGCAGGCCACTCGTGCAGAGAGCCATGGTGGTCGTCGAGTGATCGAGACGTGGGGATGGCGACAGGGGCGCGAGCGTCGACGCAGACGTGTCGGAAGAGGAAGGAGGCGTGTCGCGAGGAAGTGGGGGAGAGAGAAGTGGTTTGGACGAAGGAGGTGTGGACGAGGGAACGCGTGGCGAGGACGAAGACGTGTCTAATGAGGGAGGGGACGCGTAACACGAGGAAGGGGGAGATGATGAGGAAGATGGTACTCACCGAAGCGAATTCGTGTTTCCGAGCCTTCAAGCTTTTAGATGCGCATCGCGCGAGCCCGAGTTCGCCTGGCCAAGTTGCATGCCCCAGAGACACGCGGCTTTGAGAAGAGGCGGTTGAGCGCGCAGTAGATCTGCTGAGACTCAGATAGACCACAAGTCTCTTGAGGTGCGGTCGGGCAGGCGTCGTGGCTGGTCGCAAGTAGCGAGTCGCACAGCCGGCGCTTGCCGCTAGTGCGAGCCACGTATGCGCGGGAAAGGCCGGAACCGGCGCTTGGGACTTCAGCGAGGTTTGCACCCGTCCTCTTATCCCAACTCCCTTTTCCGCATCGTGCAAACCCCTGGAAATCTAACAGCTCTGATACGACACGCCTGAGCACAACGAGCGCAGACGAAGGAAGACAAAACACAACGGGACGAGGGGCGAGAGTGGTGAACAAAAGGAAGGCAGACGGACGGAAACTAACGGTAAGCATTGTTTTGTGTACCTACTGTCACTACTGACGATCCTTGTTGTTAGTCACCGTGCTCGAGTAGGTACACCAACGAGCAACTTGCCCGCCATTCCGCGCACCCGACTCGCCCGCCCACTTGCCCTCTCGCGCCCGCGCGGCCGCCCTATCGTGTCCGCCCGTGTTTCCCTACGTAGCCGTGACGCGCAAGGGCATAGCCTCTTGCCTATTCACTTGCGCGCTCGCGCCCGCCTGCCCACCCTCACTTGCATGCCTGTTCGTGCCTGTCTGTTCTGACTCTCGAGCTCGCCCACTCTTCACTCGCTCGCCCGTCCTCGCCGCCCTTCTCGCCTGCTCTCCCTCGCCTCACCCGTCCAGCCGTTCCTGTCTGCGCGTCCTCGCCCTTTTGCTAACCAGCCCACCAGTCTGCTCGTCTGCTCGTCCGCGCATCCCGCATATTTATGCTTCCCGCCCTCTCGCGCAGGAGCTTGCCCCATCTCGCCCGCCGCTCTCATCTGCACGCCGTTCATGCCTGCCTGCCCTCGCCCTCACTAGCGTGTCTGCTGGCCTGCTCTCATCGCCAGTCGTGCCCGTCTCGCTAGTTCCCCTGCCCGCCCTTGCCTTGCTGGTTCACCCTACCTCCTGCCCTCACCCGCTTGCTCATTCTTGACTGCTCACCCTTGCCCTCACGCATCTGCTCGCCCGCCCGCTCTCAGGCTCGCCTCCTTGCTAACTCGCTCATCCACTCTCTTGCCCGTCCGCCGCCGTCCTTGCTGTCTTGTCTGCCGGCATACACCCCTGTCAGCTCGCCCGCTCTCGTTGCCTCGCCTCGCCTACTACCCGCCTTTCTTCGCCATCTTGCTGTATCTCACACGTCCACCTGTTCTTAGCTGCTTGTCCTCGCCCCTTGCTAGGTAGACTCGTAGCCCGCTGTCCTTCTCGTGTCCGGGCCCTCGACTTCTCGCGCCCACCCTCGGGAGGGTGAGGGTCTGCAGGTGAGTACAGGCATACGCGTGCGGGCTCACTAACGGCAGGCGCAGGACACGTCGACGTGCCGCGCGACGCGTACGACGACCGCGAGCACGCAGGGCCAATGCCCTGCGTGTAGGCGCGGCCGACGAACAATCGGCGGGCGGACCAGCGCGAGCGCACAGGCAGGCGAGCGGGTCAGCGGGCGGGCACGTGGGATGGCGAGCGCGCGGACGAGCGACCGAACGGACGGGCGGGAAAGCGAATGAGTAGACGGCCAGGAAGGCGGACTGGAGAGCTCGCGGGTGGATGGGATGTTGGGCAGGGAAGTGGGCAAGCGGGAACAGAGGAGGGTGGGTGCCCTGCGCAGTCACGGCCGATGAACGCGTACGGGCGGGCGGTCACACAACCAGGCAAGGATGCACACGGCAACCGCACGCAGAACATTGCTGACGAACGTACGCGCAGGTGAGTCAGCACCGCACGCATATTGACCACGAGCGCGTAGGGCTAATGCCCAGCGCGCAGGCATGGCCGATAAGCGGCGAGCGAAGGGAGCAAACGGGAGGGCTCGCGGGTGGCGCGTGCAGACGGGACGCAGGGCGGGAAGACGGGAAGACGCATGGGCGAAAGGCTCGCTGGGATGCGCGAGTCGATGGTGAGTACGCACGGGCGAGGAAGATGGTGGGGAGCACGGCGAGGAGTCAGGACAACCGGTGCCGCCTGCTTGCCCGCGCAATCGCTCGCTCGCCCACCCGCCCGCCTGCGCGAGCCTCTCCGCTGTTCTGCCCACTCCCCCACTCCCTCACCTATCTGCCCGCCCATCCGCGCATGGACCCGCAGACCAGCGAACCCGCACACGACCCGTATCCGCTGCACAGGTACGGTACCCGGGCGGGTACGGGTACGGGTACAGGTGAGCCCCCGGCAATTCACAGCTTACGACGGGTCTGTACCCGGGGCGAGTACGGGTAGACTACTACCACTGGCAGCGCTGGCGGCGGGAGCTACACATACGTAGACTTTTAATACTGAACTTGATTACTATCAGTACTTTAGTACCCAATTGATTAGTATGATCCTAAACCTTATGATGCGACGTCACTACAGCTGCTACACCACGGTTTGTGGGAAGTATCATGCTTATGGTATGAAATAGCATGCAATTTTGTGAGATAACATGGCCTCACCGAGACCATATCTTCCATGAAGTAGTGATAATTTGTTCTCCCTGAGTGTCATTTAGATCTAATTAGAAAGGGGGTAAAGCAAAATGATCTAATCTCTAATGCGGCTAATTAGGTGACATTTTGCACGATTATGCCTCATTTTGCATCATTTGTCCTCATTTGTGAATCTGGATTTTCCTGATGATCTCGGTGGCCCCGGACCCATTTGAAGTACCACAGTCGCACGACTCTACTGCCATCGCTAACCCGCCGGAGCACCATTCGACGTTCGGCGACTTGGAACTTGACGACGGCGCACCTGACGACCCATTTGAAACTATGGAGACGGAGTTCCACGATCTCTCGGATTACGTCGACACACACGCCAAACGCAGACGGACAGCGGGGGTGAGAATATCCTCATTTCTGACGCGTGGTGTACTGACTGGAAAGCCGTCTGCAGGACCATCCACTTCGTGAATGGACACCTGAGATTGATACGTGGCTGGCAGAAATGCTGAGGCTCGAAGGTCGATGTGGACACTCCGATATGGATTGCGCGGGATGCAGCTCTGATCATTCGCCTTTCCGATGCCGGGACTGCTCGGACGTCCAAATGTATTGCGAGAGCTGCATGGTGCATCGCCATCGGGCACTTCCCTTCCATCGGCTTGAGGTGAGCAAAGGCTTCGCACCCGCATGTTTCCATCTGACGGACACCACAGAGATGGCACGATGGCATATTCTTCGCCAAGGTCGACCTCAAAAGTCTCGGACTTCGTATACAGCTGGGTCATCCCCCTGGTGTGTCGTGTATCAACCCCGAAAGAGCATTTGGGGACGACTTCGTAGTGCTGGACCTCTCGGGAGTGCACAGCGTCGGACTCGACTTCTGCGGCTGCACTTGTGCGGCATCTCACACGGTGCAGCTTCTGCGCGCAAGACTATTTCCAGCAACGTCTACGAACCCCAAGACCGCTGCCACTTTCGCGCTGCTCCGACACTTCCACCTCTTATCCAATCAAGCGAATGTATCTGGGTTCGAGTTTCATACGACGCTCGCTCGCCTGACTGACAACACCGGGGTCAACCCTCCGAAGGTGAGTGTCCGAGCAAAAGCGTGCGTCTCCATTATACCTACAGCTACTTTCATAGGATCGGTACCCGTCGTTCATGCGGATGATGCGGATGTGGAGGAATCTGCAGATGTTCAAGAGAGCTGGTCGAGGACATGATCCTGCCGGGGTCAACGCAACCGCGCCTGGCGAGTGCGCCGTGGCATGTCCGGCATGTCCCCACCCTGGAAAGAACCTCCCCGAGGACTGGCAAAACGCCCCACCAGACCAGCAGTACGTCACTTGGCACTTCTCGGTACCTGTTGTCATGCTGACGGATTGTTCGAGGTGGCTCTACCGGCTGTTCGTGGGGATAGATGCTAATTTCCGTCTGAAGCGCAGGCTCGTCTCTTCTAACGAGCACGATCCTGGTTTAAACCGTGGCGCCGCCTACTTCGTCGAAGAAAGGGCCTACAAAGCCCACTTGGCGGCCCACAGTGACCTCGTGCAAGAGACAACTAGCACTTGCCACAACCACGACGCCGTTAAGCTCGCGAACTCAAGGGGTCAAGACACAACAGATGCGACTGGTGTGGTGACAATCGAGTGTACGCGGCATGACATGAAGAGGCCGTGCTCCGTCGGCGATCTTCAAAAGGGAGAACGGTGCGTCTGTCTCATCGAACCTTCTCATTGCGTGTCCATGCAAACATCGCTCGCAGATACGTCAACACGGACTACGTGTTCCATTCAAGTGTTCAAGATAATGACCACCTCGTATTGGTCGTGTCGTATGACATAGCGTGCCAGTGGTCCGTTAACTTCTGGGATCGCATGCGGAAGTACAATCCGCAGTGGGATTTTGCTGGCCGCCGGATCATTTTCCTCATACCCAAGTTCCATCTACCAGCTCATAAGGTGAGTTGCCGGGAGAATTACTCATTTAACTACGCGAAGCATGTAGGTCGCACCGACGGGGAAGCCGTGGAGCGCGGTTGGTCCGCGGTGAATGGCTTTTCTGGGAGTACCAGGGAGATGGGTCCTGGAGCTCGGCGCGACCTGTTGGACGACGTGTTCGCGGACTACAACTGGCGAAAGATTGCTCGTCTCCGTAAGTCTTTCTCTGGCACTGTGCAAGCATACTTCTCTGACTGCTGTCGCAAGCGACTGCCATACTGAACAAGGTGAAAGTTGCAATCGACAAACGCAGCAAGTACGTCTTCGCCTTCGAGGCTTTGGACGATGGAATGAATCCAGCCCATAAGATGGACTGGCAGAGGCAAGTGGAGACCTGGGAGTCGGGTACAGACGGCACATGCCCCAACCCCTTTGCCGTCACACGCAGACGTGAGTGCTGTCTTTTGTTCTACTGTGCGTGCGTTCTCAATACAAGACCATAGCTGTTACTTTGGCGGCCGTCCGGTTGAAGCTGGCCGAGCGTGAATCTGCAGAACTGCAAGCACGGAGTTCCACTTCACTTCTCGACGTCATCTCGCCTTACTCTCTCATTTCACAAGGCCTCGACCACGAAGAAGAGCAGTGAGTTCGCTCGCCTATTATACTTGTAGTGAACTCAAATCGTTGCAGACGCAGGCTCAAGGCAAAGAAAGCCAATCTTGGCTCGCGTGCAACAGACCTACAGAAGGGTGATGTTGTCATCGCCCGCAACAGCTTATTCCGCACGATCGAGGCGTGGCAGGCAGTTCAGCATCTGTACATGCCAACCGTCGCTGCGCAACGGAGTCGTGACACCGCGTTGAATATCGCCCCACCAGCGGAGGATATCTCCCTCTATCTCCCGTCTGAGGTCGTCGACCTCATGACAGTTGAAGGCCAGTTGCAGGACATCGAGTGGGAGCTACGCGTTGGGCTCGCGCATGATGCGCTTGAGGACATCCGCCGACTTCTCAGCGCGAAGAAGAAACTACTACAATTCAAGAGTTCTTTCGTCACTGGTCAGTACCACAACACACGCGCGCGCGGCGCCATCGACAGGTGTATGGAGAAGATTACTCAGATCAGGGCTAAGTACAACGCTTGCTACAGCGCGCTCACGAAGCTTGCTCCCGCCCTAGGCAAGACGAGCTGGAGGAGGGAAACGGGCTTACAGCAGCTGGTGGACAACGATGTACGGTACATGTCCGAACCGGACCCAGAGGCAGAGGACGAGCAGACTGAAGGGACGCGGACAGTTTCATGGATATGGACAACAAAAGGGGCGCAAAGCGGAGATGATGACGAGGATGAAGAGGAGAGTACGTGATCCAATGGGCTGCACATCAGCAAAATGGGCAATTTCTGAGCATCTGAGAGGCTGACGGAGACCCCTCAGAGTGACCAGAGCATCAGATAGCTCAGATTCCTCATCTTGTCAGACAGCTCAATGAACCAACGAGGTCGTAGTACTGTCTGCATCTAAAAACTCATCTATTCAATTCCTAATAATTGCAGTAGCCATAGAATCACTACTCGTATATCGACAACTCGAGAGCATTGTACACAGAGAATACATAGTGGGGAACTACACTAAAGCAGATAGTTGCCGTCGACACAAGCTCATGGGTCGCACCGTCTGCTGTCTCGCCCGTGTTGTCTACCAGGACCTCATTCGTGTCTCTGCCGTCTCGCCTGTGTCATCTGCCGACTCGCCCACCCCATGTACCCTCTCTCGACCCGTGTGCCGTCTCGTCTGCCCCGTCTGTCATCTTGCCCACCCCATCTACTCACCCTCTCGCGCTGTCTGCCGTCTCGTCTGCCATCTCACTTGCGCTGTCTGCTATCCCACTCATGCGGCCCGGGCGAGGGCGCATGCTCTTGCTTGCCGGGCTCATCCTCGGCCGGCTCTCGCTTATTCCACTGGAGCTCGTTGAGCACGTGTTCGGCGGGCTGGTACCCATTGCGCTCGTCGGCGCTGGGGTTGTTGTTGAGTAGCTCTGCGCGGAACTGACGAGACGCGGTCGACTCACCTACCGTGCTGGTCCGATTGACCAGCACCCGAGCCCTTCTTGCGGTCTAGCACAACTGTTGACAGAGCGCGTCGTGTTCAGACGCGTTATCAACACGGCGACGCGGACATGGGTAATCTGTGCCTGATGGCGTTCATCCTGGGCACAAATCCCCTCGAAGGACTTGTCCTCGAACACCCTCTTGCTGGGTGGGGTCGTCATAGGTGGGTGGTTGCTCGCTAAATACATCTGCAGTCGGGTTGGCGCTTGCGGGGTCGTCCTGGGCGAGTTCTTGTGGGCGTCGTCCGAACTCGTACTTACCAGGATTGTCCGGGTGTGGAGATAATGCAAGGCAGGAACCTACCTCGTTGCGTCCCTGCTGACCATGGCACCCTTCACGCCTTGCCTTCCCACCCCTCTCGCAGCCATGGCGACCCTCTTGACGCGTCACCAGTGCCCCGCTTGGACCGTCGTAGGGCCGAGCACGGGTATACCGAGCTCGACCCGTACCCATAACTCGCCCGGGTACAGGTTTCGCGCGAGTGAAGGCGGATTTGCGGTTTCACAGGTAGGCGGGTGAGAAGGAGCGTGGGCAAGAGCAAGCGAGAGCGGGGCAAGTGGGCGAACGGGCAGCAAGCGAGCAGGCGGGCGGGCAGGCCAGATTGCGGGCCAGAGTGAACGCGCGGGCGAAAGGGAGCGTGGGCGAGAGACAGCGCTGGTGGGTGGGCAGGCGAGCGTACGAGCGTGCGAGCGAGTAGGTTACCAGGCGAGGCTGCGAGCTATTAGTGCGCAAGAGGGTGTCGTCGAGTCGACGCCGACGTGGAGGATGCGCGAGAACTTGAAGTGCTAAGCGCCTCAAAGCGCCTCAGCCACGACACGTCACGCGCGCTCGCCGCTCCTCTCGACTCAGAGCGTCGAGTCTCTTGCCTCCTGCCTCTCTGTCACAACTTCGCCCTCGCTTGCTCGCCGCTGATCTCCAGTACACACGGCAGGCGCGTCCGCAAGCGACGGCGCGTGCACCGGACCACGGCCCAAGATCGCGCTGTACGCGACCGGGGCCAACGAGCTCCAGCGACGCGCCAAGAGCATCGCTGGAGGCTCGCGAAGGGATGCACACGTAGGGAGGAGGGGTTACGGCCAGGTGAGTCCGCCGCTTTGTACCTCGACCCCATAGTCAACCCCGGCAAGCGAATGCCCAGCAAGGACGACCGGACGGAGACGAACACAACGGAGGCGCCCCAAGATTGCAGGGCCCCATGGTCCTCGGGAGCCAGTCGCCCAACCAGCTCGCCTCGCTCCTCTTTGACGCCCTCCGCAACATCGACGTCCTCGACTCAGCCACATCCTGAATCCAAACACCCTCGACATCCGCGCTGCCGACGCCCGCATGTCCTTTTCCCGCATAGGCGCAGACGGCGGCGGCCAGCCTGTCCTCGTCCCCGTCCACTACGCAGCCGCAAGACCCGTGACAAGCTCCGGTGACGTCCCAAGATCAGACTTGGAGCCTCGCGGAGGTCCTGCATACCCCGCCCTGATGCACGCTATCTAGTTCCCTCTCGAACACCCAACGGCGTCTGTGTCTCAGGACACCCAGAGCCCCAGCAGCCCGCCTCGTCTCCCCGCTTTCCCGTGCCCTCGACGTGCGCACCGACCCTCCATACCGAGCTAACACCACCCGGCATGCCGAGAACGACGGAGGGCAGCTCGTGGTGCCGCGGAGTCGACGTGTCCGGTGACGACGCCAGGACTGGACGTGGCCGCCCTGTCTCGCGTCAGGAAACACCGTCGTGTGCTGCGAAGGGACGGATGACGCTGCGGATTGCAGAGGCACTCGCGCACGCAGAGCATTCGTGAGTGGAGGAGATGCATCACGACGAGGTACGTACATTCCGTGCCTGTACCCGCTGCTGTATCTCACGACTCGTGGCTCCATTCCGCCGCAAGGCGGTGCTCCGGGGTGACCGGTTCGTCCTCGCTTGCAGGACGCGGGAGAACAAAGTCAGCTGCGTATGCGAGAGCAGCAAGGAAGGACACTCACCGGCACACTGAAGACGTGTCCGGTATCGACGTGCAGTCGAGTCGCTCGGGGCCGACGATACACGCAAGATGCAGGGCTGCACACGACGTTGTGAGCTGCGTCTCGGAAGAGGACGAGACACGTACTAGTACCACGAGGAGTGCAGACGACCGCAAGTACGCGTCAGAACCTGCAGCGAAGACGTCTGCGTACTGGGGATTGCAGCAGAGGTGGACGCAGTAGGTAGACAAGCGAGAGTACGTGGATGGCAAGTGTGACCGATGTCGACCAGTTTGCTGTGCATCGACTCCAGCCGGACGAACGGAAGCTTTGACGTGCATGTAAGTAGCTCGCGCGAACATAGTGTAGTGTCCGTGTAGTATTACAGTGATCAGTATAACAATATATCTTTTAGCTCGTTTATTAATGTCCTGGCTGAGATGTCTGCTGAGCTGAGATGTCTGAGAGGCTTTCTGACGTGTCTGAGGATCGTGTCTGACGAAGTTACGTTGCAAAAATCCGAGGTCATGAGGGCTGATTATCTGGAGCGATCTGAAGCGATCTGAAGCGATCTGAGCGCCTCTGAAGTCCCTGACAGCGCCGTCAGACAGATTTCATGTTTTACTGATGCAATGAGTGTGTACGACGAAGACTGACTCTTTCTTTGTGCATGCAGGGCTACGAATCGAGTGGTGTCAGGCTCGCGCACGAGCCCATCGGTTTACAGAAGAGTGTCAACTACTTGAAGAGGAAATGCGACGCATTCTACAGTTCTACGAATGGCAAGAAGGCTGGTGGCAGGAGCGGGCACATGGCTGGGAGGGCCTCTCAGCAGAGTACCGGGAGGGGCTGGCTGTGTATGCTCACCGTCAGGCTGACATACGAGAGTCAATGAGGACAAAGTGTCATAAGGCGTGGGCGGATGTCAGTCACTATATGACTCTAGGTGCTACCTTGTAGGAACTCGTACCTTAGTCGTGGATTAATCCTTTCGGTCGGCGAAGCTTTCAATTGGATTACAGTACGGACTGGTTCAGTGGTCACTACGTGAGATTTGGCAGTGTCGTGCATCTAGTTCACGACGACTTCCATACCTTGATCTCTGTCTCATGAGTCTCATCCCATCGTCTCGCAGAGAGATGTGCCCAGTGGGATACGTCTCCTAGTATCCACCCATAGCTAATTACTCATGGTGAACAATCACGCGCTTCCCCGAGCTGCCACGCAGTCTACATACATGTACCCAAAACTCAACTCTGCGCAGCTGAACGCTGAGCGCTGAGCGCCCGAGGTGTGGTACCGATGCGATCTCCTAAGCGCTTGCCCACTACGCGTTGGACACTTCCAAGTGTCCGACCGAACCTACTATGACTGCGAACAGCGACTCGAATGCCCGTCTGAGTTCATGATCACGATTTGGGAACCTGTGACTGAATGGTATGCCCTGTCAGTCTACGGTTATGTTCTATACCTGGCAGCGCTAACATTCAATAGGGTGTTGTGCTGGCACATTGGCACCGTCTTGGTGCTTGCGCCTAACTACATGACGTGGCCTCAGTACAGGCGAGGTTCCTGACTTGTATGTGTCTCGGTCATCTAGTATGGTACGGCCCGCTTACTGACCCACGCGACAGGCTGAGGTGTGGACATTTCCCGTAACTGCGAGGAACCCGGAATGGCCAATCAGGGAAGCATGGGAGCCACAGAGTTAGCTGTTGTATTAGCCTTTCGACAGTGTCTGATTGTAAGTCATACTTGATTGGAACGAAGGATGTCAGATCCGAACCTAATCACATTATTTGATACAGTCTGCAAGCATGATGCCTGAGCGGTGTCTCCTGAAATGATAGGCTTCTTAGGTCAGTTTTCCCGCGTCACACGTCGTCACTGAATCTTCCGTCAGTGCAATATGTATGAGACTTACCAGTGATGGGTCGTAATCTAACATTCAAAGTTTAGACAGAGACACCTAGTACACGGACTCAAAGTCACGACCATTACACGAACCAGCCGCAAATTCGCGCTCTATGCCACAGCTCCCCTGACGGGTGTGTACATATACTCTAAGAAGAAGTCCGAATCAGCCAGACCTCGCGCTACCATTACCGCCGAAGCAACCGTGACATATGCCGCGGCTTCCTTGGCAGGTAGATGTATACTCTTGATCCGAATCACCTAAGTAGACCCCGCGCTGACATTACCACATGCAGGACGGCGCGTATTCATTTGAGGTGAGTTCATCTGATTAAGCTAAGGTCCGATAAGTCGGACAGTGCCATTGACTCAGATCGCTGACTCTCTGCCAAAGACGCGACAATGCATCGACATCTCCTGACCGACTTAGGAAGCCACCACCTTCCGCGGGTGCTACCTACCGAATGACGTGGTTACAACTGCGTGAGGGGCGGCAAGCGTTACAGGAGACACAGTGATCCTGAGTCAGTGCCAGTAACAACTAATAGACTTGGAGCTGAGGTCGTACTACTACAGATACGACAAGCCGGCGTAATGGAAAGGAGCCGAAAGGAGCCGACATTCCATTCCCGGTTTGCTAGCGGTGGAGATCTACGCCACGATATCATTTGGCGACGGATCCATAGGAAATGAAGGAGCCCGAATTGGTCGGTGATCCTCAATACGTCTCGTTCAGCTTCTCGGTGATCTGTCACGCGTCACGACCGAGCCTTTCACGAACGTGCACGCGCAAGAGGTCGAATTCGTGTCATTGTGATGCGCCGTGATGTTCGGAGGCTGTTTCAGCGGTCGACATATGGAGCCTGAGAGATGTGGGTCACGGGTGCTGACGTCTGGGTGGTGGCTCATGAACAGTGAGCAGAAATCGACGCCGGGGCCCTGCGTGATGAACTGATGGGGCATTCCGACTAGAATCTACTGCCCGATTCGGGAGCACAGACCACTTCTGGCCGCGCCTGAAGTGTGGCCGAATGAGGGTCCCCGCTCTCCCTACTCCGGATTCTGGCAGGGCACGTGCACGGAGCGATGTATCAGAGTCGTGGCAGGGAGCATAGCATATCGGAAAGGTGATGTATGAGACTTGTGGTGTTATATCTGTGCTGATGACGTACAGGACTCGGAAAGTATTGTCGGGGAAGGTCACAACGGTAATACATCGCGCCTGCGCTGACCGCATAGGAGGCGGCGTGGCGGCAGAAGCCTGAAGGTGCGGGAGGGGATGATGCATGGCACCAGTAATGCATCATGGACGCAGATGATGTACGAGGGACTACAGCAGCGAGAGGAGATGATCTATGATGCTCGCCGCGGTAATGCATCACGCCTGCGCTAATGAGTAAATGGGGATGCGGTGATGGAAGTTGCGGGAGGGGATGTACTACTACTGATGGGCCTCCGAGTCGCATATTGGTGATGCATCATAAAACCTGCGCTCACGATGTACAGGCCCGGTGGCGGTAATGCATTAGGTCTGTGCATGATACATGACAGGTTGCAGGTCATGTATCATGCCTGCGGGGGCAGATGTATAACGGGACAGGCTGCAAGGTGAGTACTACCACATTCGGTAGGCAGCCGATGTAACATGCATGCAAGCAGGTGATGTATGAGGGTACATGGCTAAGGCCCAGCATATATGTATCACTGCTGCACTCTACTTAGCAGTAGGTTATGTATCACTCTGCCAGCAACAGGTGCGTGTTGGGGTCAGGTGCCGGCAGCAACACGGCATAGTACTGAACCACGAAAGCAGTTAGGACGGCGGAGAACAAGCCGGCCTACAAGGGAATCATCATTATCTCGGTTGCTCGTTGCCGGATCACTATGTAGAACGGAGGCGTGAGCGTGACTCACAAAGACGAGGAGTGTGTTGATTTCATTCCGCCATCGTTCTGCGCGGTCCTTTTCGTAGGCCCACGCCGTATCTGCCAACCTCAACCACGCTTCTTCAGGCTTTTGTGGGTCCCGCGGCTTCATGTACTTCTCGAATACTTTCTCCAAGGCACTTTCGTCCATCACAGCCGGCGGCGTTTGCGGCTCCCGCGGCATCATGAACTTCTCGAAGACTCTGGTCAGAACAACCTCCATTTCCGACGCCGTTATTGCACCCTTCGCCGAGTGGTCTGCCGACTCAGACGAATGCTTCGTTCCACTAGCATCTGGCAGCTCATCCGAGCCCTTCTGACGTACGTTAGGCCTTGGCACAGTGACACAGTCAAGAGATCGCCGACCACGCTCACATCATTTGGAGCCGACGAGGAGGCTCCCGTAGTGCCCGCACCGACCGCGTTGGATGCCTGTGTAGACGGCTAAGTGATCCCGTTCGCTTTTCAAACTGCTTATACTCACTGATAGCTCAGAGCCGCTGTTTTCGCCAGAGTTTGTTCGACGGATGGCGGGATTTGGCGAAGATGTTGGCTTGGGACCGACAGTCGTTGGTTCCCCTAGGATACCTTGGATGGACCGGACGGAACTTGAAGAGTGGCCCGACCACTTGTACGCATTCCACGGATACAGGGAGATACAGTCAGTTTTGCTGCTGTGCGAGCGAAGAATAGCAATGCGCACCTCGGATGGGGCCATGATGACGCCGGCTGGTGAGCAGTGTAGAGAGATCCAAAGGGGCGGAGAGAGCGAGAAGACAGCTGAGAGTACGTATGGCGGACGAGGACGCACAACCTCGTATAGCTCAAGGTGGGGAATACGCGACGACTCGGAGCTGCTCACAAAAGCGCGCCGAGGACTGCACCTTGACGATGCGAGGACGTATGCCACTGGGCTCGAGTCAATGTTGCCCCAGTGTCGAGTCCGCAAGGATCCGGACGCTCGCAGACACGTAAGGGAAGATACTTACATGCCATTGATTCCGAGATAGCATCGCCGGTGACGCCGTTACGAGTTATCTAGTTCTGGCGGCAACATTAATGTACCTACAGGAAAACCATAACTAGACCAGGGTGTACTGAAGCCCATGCGCGGTCTTCGTCAACGCGCAGAAAGCACTGAGGGGCTGCATGTGTACCATCCCTCTGTGCGACTGAGGGCGAACACTGACGAGAGTTCGCTGGAGCCGTCTACAAATTTTAGCGGCAGCAGCATATCCTGAGTCGAGACAGAGGCATAGAAGCTGTCAGGCGTGTCATGTCAATACCATGTGCACGTTGACGTCGCAAGCGCGTTCTATGCACAACGACTCGGAGATGATGGGACTGAGAGCGGCAGCACTGTTTTCGGCGTGAGCGGTCCATCACAAGAGAACGGGCATAGCTCACCAGTCATGACTACGCGCCACTGGGACTCTGACACGCGGGAATTACCTAAATGATGCCGCTCGATAGTACCTTTGCCTGGGTCAACCTCGTAGGTATCCCACATACGAAGTCCAGCTGCGCAAGTGCTCGCTGATAGATCGCGGGCGTGAGTAGGGAACTCGGCACTAGTATGTCGGGGGCCACTCACGTCGAACATAGAAGCTCGTGTCATTGCTTCTGTGGCCAAAGCCTCGAGTGTGTGGCCCTCAGCTCGTGTCAAGTGTCTAGGGTCCACTTCTTCCGGTGATTGGGCGGATACACTGAGCGGCTCCGTTGAACGGGCACTGGATGTTCCGCGCTGGCCTGATACGATAGCTACCTCACGGACCACACCCGCTCGCGGTGGTCTTGGAAACCGGTGCGAGACTTAGCGTGAGCAAGGATGAAACAGCATAGCTTGTGCATACCTTGCAATGGTACTCGACTGAAACGCATGTAATGCAAGAGCCCTCCGATGACTCGTCTGATCGCGCCGTTACTGTCTCGCAGGCTCGCGGCGCGGCGACGGTGCAGGGAAGCCGCCCGGGGATATCAGAGAGACTCGGACCTTGACCCAGGCTACAATTGTGCAGCGTCGACCATCCAGCCTTGTTCAGGACACAGGTCGCGGTCTGAGACGATGCGCCGATTCAAGTGCAAGTGAGCATGATTTGGCGCCCGCGTCCCGTACGCGTCCCGCCACCCGTCCTCCTCGCGCCACCGCCTGCGTGTGCCAGTACATACTAGTTGCTTCTGCCCGCAACCTATGTCTCGACACGGCTCTCGCTTCATCGCAGAGCCCGCTTCCTGCATACGTGCTACGCACGACTATCTCTTCCAATTCAGCTTCTCCCTTACCGCTACCAAGGTCGCGACATGGCCGGGACCGCCGACCGGGCTCCTATGCTGAAAGGATTCGAGGAACTGAGGCTGTCGTTCGACTCATATCCTTCCTCTAGCTCTGATACACCTTATTGGCTGTTTTTTGCGACGCTCGTTCTTCTCTGCGCTCAAACGACATCCCGGTGCAAGAAAGCGCAAACGTTCGATCTGCTTTGAATCAGTATGCCATGGCGTGGCGACGCAGGGGTGTCCGCTCGACGTCAGTACGAGCATACGCGAGGAGGATCTACATCGGTGAACGTACGTTATGACTTACTATGTGATGTGCATCTACTAACCCATGTAGCCTTTCTTCGGCTAGCTGAGGTCGCCGCCGTGACGGTAGCGACACTGCACGCCCGTGAAGGCATTCAGCATACAAGGGGGTGAGACCTGCTTTAGGATACCGCGTACTCATCTCTATATGTCGCGGCGTGGAGGAGGAGTAGACCGGGGTCGGGCTGTCGGCTGTCAGTCTTGGGACGAAGTCTTAGAGTCCACGACCCGCCCATTCCTCTACTACCCGTCCGCCACATAATTGCGTCCTGCACCATAACTAGCGACTAGTAGTCAGCTTAGACCAGGACCATCGTCATCACTACCACTGCCCGCCGGTGGCTTACGTCCGGTGCGTTCCTATTTCCCGTGTATGGGTGTTGTGCTCATCCTCGATCTACCCTCCGTGGTTCAAGTTCGGGGACTCCTTCGTCTTCTGCATAGGTGTCGTCTCCTGCACTAGTAAGTCATCGAGTCTCAGGGTGTTATGTAAAATACTTGTCACAAAGAACGCGACGTCCGAGGCCTAGTGAACCCAGAGATCGAAGCCGCATGTGGTACGTCACCTCCACCACAAAGTGTCTCCTTCCGCTGACACTGATAATCCGGCTTAGGGTTCATCAAGATTCCATGCAATGCTAACTGATGGACGAGGAATACGGGCGACCACCTGCACAGTCCCCGAGGGAGGTCCTTAGTGTCTCAAGCCCTATCGACTGTGCTCATCGTGCTCATCCCTTACGACACCTTATGGCACGATTTGTCTCGTGGACAGTCGATTCTTCGTCCGACTCTTGAAGATGCGCGCGAGACGAAGGTATGGGCGGCATGCTCACGCGTCCAGGTTTCATTTCGGACCTGCTATGATCCTGAATCGTGATGGTAGATTCGGCTCAACATCGCCTGAATACTCACGTCCTCGCGGGCTTCATTCGCCCTCGTACGCTCGTTACCGTACGCTTCTCTCGTCCCAGACAGCCCTCTCGCACACTGCGCCTGACTCCTATCGTGCCATAGGCACGTTTATGCGTGGTACCTTGTAACGGATATTCCCGTTACGGTATGTCTCGTCTCATATGTTTGTCATTGTTTGCCTGAGGGCTCGTATGGCGCGCCTGTGCGCCTACGAGACCTCAGCCTTTTACCTCGTCACCGCCTTTGTATGCACTCTGTAGACAGTACTCCTTGAATAGAGACTGGGTGCAGCGCATACGAGGCACGACGAGTAAGGCGCCTTACACTTTTTTGCGCTCCAGAAAAGCTTCTATCTCTCTGGGGACTATCTACTCTAGGCAACAAACTCTCGAACCTCGAAATTTGACATCAACAAACTCTATGCTACTTTGATCATCCTCTGGCCAACTCGACAACTCGACAAGATGTCCGAGTCGACCAACACCCCGTCCGCACCTTCGCGAGGCAGCCGCGGGTCCCACAGTGGAACCCGCAGCAAGCTGAAGGCGTTGCGTGCGGAAGTCCGAGCAAAGCTCGCCGCAAGTCAAGAGCGGATCAACAAAGCCCTCGAGGAATCCAAGCAACTCGAGGCCGAACTGCTGGCAACGGTCGACGCCGCTCTGTCCGAGGCCAGCAGCCGCAGTCGGTCTTCTCGCACGAAGACCACCCGGACTGAGTCCTCTCACCGCGAGGACTCAGCCGGAGCCCTCACAGAGCAGGCGCCGTCCGACCGTGAGGTCGAACAGGCACCGCGCACTGAGCGGCTCGAGCCCAATGTCGAGCCCGCTCAAAACCGCCCGGAGACCGACTCTCCACCTGCTTCGACCCAGCCGATGAAGCTCGGCACCACTCTGAGGAGTGGTGAGCGCGCCGAGCTCGACAACGTAGCCGTAGTCGAGCTCGTGCCTGGATTGAACGAGCAGCACCAGGAGCTGACTCGCATCAGCACCCGGGAGGGCATAGGCACACAGTACTACAGTAGTACTGTGTGCAGTGGGAACGAGCCCACGCGTGTAGATACGCTCGTCGCGTGTTCAGAGATGAGCCGCGACACAAAAAATATATATTCGTTGTCGAATGACGTGTGCGCCATGTCGAGCAACTTGCTCGACGCGACGCGCGACGCGCTCGACCCTACGGGCGTCGAGCGTCACGGGTCCGTGGCGAGCGCCCTGAGTGCTAGCGCTCACCGCACTGCACTCGACCGCCACCACCGACTCCACGTCCTCGACCACTCCCACTCTCTGGGCAGCCACCTCGAGCGCCCGTCTGGCGAACCAGACACGCGCGCGGCCCCAACGCGAGTGCGAACTCGCGTTCGCGAATGGCTGGCTGACCTACCGCCAGTCCAGTCAGTGGCGACCGACGACCTGGTACCTCACGGTACCAGATCGCCAATTCCTCCCTCCCCGGCTCCTCACCTCACCCCTCTCGACTCGCGTCTTGACTCTGGCAACCAATACCGCGGCTCTGGCGACACGCAACCCAGCCGCGCGACCCAGGACTTGAACACTGCGCGTTCAAGCCCAGCGCCGAGCTGCAAGACCGAGCGGACCACGAGGAACGCGGATCGTGGAGGCGGCGAGGAAATCCCGAAGGAACGAGAAGGGTGCGAGGAAGGCACGAAGGGAGAGAGGGAGGAAGGGTGCGGGGCGAGCAGGGAAAGCGAGCAGGAAGACTCGCAAGTCGAAGGTACGCCCATGCTGGACGTACCCACCTCGCCTCCGCCTGTGCCAGTACCCCCGCCAGCGTGCGTATCGATGAACACGGAGTTCGTCGAGCGTACCGCTGGTCACGGAACCAGGTACGACTGCGAAGTCGTACCTTCCGCTCCGCAAGATAGCACGACTGTGCTACGGGACGACCTCGCAGTCGTACCGTCCATCTCGCAAAGCGACACAGTGGACGCGCAGCAGTGCACGTCCAACGTGTCCCATTTGTCCATCACCGATCCATGGAGAGCGAGTACGCCGAGCTTGATGCTCGACGTACACGCTACCGACCAGCACGAAGGGTCGAGAACTGAAGGTACGCCCCTGATGGACGTACCCATCTCGACATCCTTCTTGTCCGGGGTCGAGCCCGCTCTTCAAGAGAGCACACCCTTCAATTCGCGAGGCGGCACGATGGACATGCAGCGATGCATGCCCAACGTGCCCAATTGGACCTCGACTGCATGCGATGCAGCGTGTACGTCTAGCTCGTCGCTCGACGTACACGGCGTTCGTGATCACCATCCGCCGCATGATACTGACAACTCGTCGGGTAGCCATACTGCGCGACCAGCGGCGCATCAAGAAGGACTGCACGTCCTTGCAGAAGTGCAGGCCTCCGACAGTGTCAGCACAGCTGAACCTCCCTTGGTTCAGCTGGCCGAGCCATGGAGCGACCCCGACGATCTCTCCCGCAACGCGCTCGATCCCGCAAGGTTTCTGGCGAGCGACCCTCAGTGCGCAGCTGAACCATCCACGGTTCAACTGGCAGATTCCCCGGACGAACTCGTCTACGACCGCCAATCGCCTGGTCACGACGTCGACGCAGAAGGCTGCCGAACCGTCACGCATGCGACCCAGGACGCACGTATCGCCCCAACGGACGTGCGACAGAGCGACCGTCCATGCGCAGCCGAACCGCGCGCGGTTCAACTGCTAGACTCCATGGACGATTCCGACTTCGACACCTCCAGCAGCCACCAGCCGCGCGCGAACACCATTCAAGAAGACTTGCACTTCCTGTCGGAAGTGCAAGCCTCTGGTCTCTTCGAGAAAGCTCAGCTGGTCGCGGTTCAGCTGGCAAGCCCGCGAGACGACCTCGACCGGCTGGACGAAGCTGCGGACTTCGCTCACATTCAGAGCAGCAACCCATTGCGCTTCAACTCGGTGCAGGACTGCCGCATCGCCCCGACGGACGTGCGGCCGAGCAATCGCTCGTGCGCAGCTGAACCGTACGCGGTTCAACTGGCGGGTCCTACGAACGATCTCGACCTCAACCTCGACCTCTCCAGCCACCACTACCCCCTACTCGCGACCCCGGCGCCCCGGCGAGCGCGCAGATCGAAGCTCGCGTATTCCCAACGAATGCGCGAGCTCGAGATCGCGACTTGATTGCTGCACTACCGTTAGTGCAGCAGCCGGCGCTTACGGACCCCGACACGCCAGAACGGTGTCCCGACCGTCAACCCGACGAGAACTTCACAGTTCTCGGCGAGGGCTCACTCCTAGGGGACCCCACCCAACATCCTATCGACCTCCCCGCGGCCCCCGACACCCATGGCGACTACGACAGGCCCATCGAGTCGGAGACCGCGAGCACACCCCGGAGGTCGCGCGCAGGACGAACGAAGGATCAGGACGGGGATGAGGGAGACGTCGATGAGGTCGTGAAGGCAGGAGAGGCAGACGGGAAGATTCCGGTAGACGGAGGAGAGGGGGAAGGGTGCAGGGCAAGCACAGAGGACGAACGAGTCGAGCGGGATAGCTCGACGACAGGTACGTCTCCTTTAGGCGTACCTAATTCGCCCCTACCACCATCTCCGGCCCCCCTACCACCATCTGTGACGACCACGACAACCAATGCGGTTGTCGTGGCAGCCACCACGTACGACGAGGGCACGGATGACCCAGGAGGCGACCTACAGGTCGCACCTGGCACAGCCAGGCAACGCGGTACGATCGGCGAGCGAGCGAGCTCATCCGATGTATCCAACACGGTCACGACTCATGCACAGACGTCGGGCCTCTCGACCGACGTCTATGCTAAGGAGTTCGGCGGCGACTCGGACGGCGAGTACCTCGCGGTACTCGCCCCGCCACCATCACCTACTGTACTACTACCAGCGTCGATCGCGACCACCCGGAAGGTCGTCGCAATCGACGGTGGTCCGCCCACATCACAAAGCGACAGCGTAGTCGCATCAGCAGCCATGCATGGCGGTGCGTTCGGAACGCATACTACATGCACTACCGACTCGCCCCGCCTCGTCACGACTGGTGCGGCACTGCCATCGAGCTCTATGCTCGATGTAGGTGCCGCTGAACATCCTCTTAAGGAGGAGTGCGAGTACCTCAGGGAACTCGCACACCCACTGGATTCGCACTCAGAGCATACGGCAGACGGACATGATTGTCCGACTGCCAAGGGCGAGTACCATGAGGTACTCGCCAACTCATCTTCTTTGGTTGCAGTGCCACCGCCGTGTCGCGCTGGGACGAAACATTCAATCGTCGTGAACGAACGTCAGGATGGGAAAGCGGATGAGCCCCAGTCGGTAGATCGCGAGCAGTCGACCGAGACGTCTACCATGGTAGACGTACGACAGGCTGCACCCGAGAACGAATGGCGACCGACGGGACGCTACGTGCTACCAGCACGTCGCGCCCACGGGCAGCACCTCGAAGACCGACGTGGACTGGCCGCGGATTACGGCGACGAACACCACGCCAAGTACCGCGAGGTACTTGACACATTCAGCAAACAAGACCAGTACCTGCTGCCGAGCACATCCAAGACGGATGTGCTGCCTTCTTCCCCGGACCCAGCGCAGTCAAATGAAGGGACGGGGACTGACGAGGTCACGTCGGTAGTTCCAGGGCAAGGGACCATTGACGAGGACGAATCCTCGTCCTCGCGGGTACAATTACCTGGACCGTGTGGTGTGGCGGGTGCATCCGGCTTACTGGGTGATGTGCCCGCATCGAATGACGCGACGACCAGGGCGTCGTCGCGCGCCCGTAAGAAGGAACAGCCAGCGCGAGGGCTGGACTCATTGGACTCAGCACAGGGAGGAGCTACCTCCGCCGCGAGGGGGGACACCCTCCTGAGAGGGGAAGGGAGCGGGGCCTCAAGCGGCCACCGCTTGTTCCACACCACCACCAGTACATCACACCGAGATGTACTGGCCTCGGATCCGGCAGTGATATGGACGCCAAGCCGTGAGCTTGACGTACAGGCTATCCATGGGGACTCGACACGAAGGTCAGCTACTCGCACATCGAGCCAGGGACTCAATGTGCAGTACACTTCACGAGTGGCCAGTACATCACATAGTGTTGTACTGGGATCGGACGCAGTCACGGGCCGTACATCCAGCGTTGAGCTCGATGTACGAGCTTCACGTCGAACATCGAGACAGGTACCACCTGTACCACGCGTGTCGAGCGATCGACTCGACGTACAGAATACAGGTGACCGTCGCGGCCATGACCTTACTCGGGAAGCTAGTACCTCGCGCCGCGACGTACCAGCATTGAACCGAGTACCGACTGCACCGAATCAGCCAGTGACTGTTGATGGAGTCAATGGCCCATGGACAAGGTGCTGCGTGAGGAGTGCTTCACCCTCCTTGCAGACCAACTTGACCTCGACCTCGACGAGGCTGAGTTTGCGGCGAGTGCTGGCGAGTGGGACATTTGGGCTCACTGCAAGAGTCAGCACTTAGCTGTGGGCATGCCATCGAGGAGATGTCCCCGCGACCGAGGACATATTCTCGTGCAGCTCGTCGAGCATGGGACCACTTCCAGAGGGAGCTGGAAGTGGTTCCACTCGAGTTCGACCCTCGACTCATTGCACCACTTCCTATGGAGATGGTGCGACATTGGGCCTACAACAAGCTGGGATGGTTTGTTGTACCACCTCGCAGTCGACCTCAGGATGACTCCGACTGGTACAACTCCTCTGATGAGGAGCCCCGTACCACAACTCGCGAGGATTACTCTGACCATGTTGAGTCAGAGTATCTCTCCGAGTCTGAGCATCATAGCTCGTGGGATTCTTCGGATCCAGGTTCTGAGGGGACAAACTCAGTAGTAGTCTCTGACTACTACGAGCAGTCCGAGATGGAGGATACTTACAGTTCTTCTGCACTATCTGCTGAAGACGAGGGTAACTCTGAAGATGCAGACTACTACTCTGAGTCCGAGTAGTAGCCTACCTGCTGGTTGCACAACTCTGTCGAGTGGTGTATGACAATGGTGAACGGTCGTGTCTGCTCACTGACGCGAAGTAGTTTGTCGCTGTCTACAGTTCGACATCACCCTTGTCTTGCCAATTGCTACCACCGTCGGGTTGTTGCATGTACTAGTCCTTTCCTTTTCCTTTTCTCTATGTTTCTCTGGTTATCGCTGGGACCCGTGGTCGTGTCCAGTGGGGGAGGGTGTAACGGATATTCCCGTTACGGTATGTCTCGTCTCATATGTTTGTCATTGTTTGCCTGAGGGCTCGTATGGCGCGCCTGTGCGCCTACGAGACCTCAGCCTTTTACCTCGTCACCGCCTTTGTATGCACTCTGTAGACAGTACTCCTTGAATAGAGACTGGGTGCAGCGCATACGAGGCACGACGAGTAAGGCGCCTTACATACCTCATGTCGCCCGATCGGTATACTTACATATTCCATCGTAAAATGAACCCACGTATGCGTGCAGCGTCTTCAAGCCATGTTTGAAACGGCTTTGTGTCCAGGTGCTTAAGCTGTGAAGCATGTGAAGGGAAGGAGATGGTCAGGAACTCTGACACAGCGTCGACTACTACGGAACTAAATTTAGCGTCCGGGAAGCGCCTGAGATCACATCTTTACCGGTCGTCGGCGGTTGTACCCGACCAGTCATCGCTCCTCCGCAGAACACCAGCAGCCCACGTACGGACAGGACCGATGTCATCGCATGACGGCATCGGTCGTCGACGGAGATCTACTCGAACACGAGACGCAGAAGGTCGAGGGAGGTCGGGCGAGGAGACAGGGCAACAACGCGCGCGGCGCAATGACGCAGTGAGTCACCGGTCACCCTGATCGACCACACCCTCTCCTAACTCATCCCGGTTTTCGTAATCACTATCTCCTCCGTCCGACATATTCCTGATTCTATGCGCAACGGGGTCGGAGATATATTGACGGATCCCGTCGGTGTCTTGCTCGTAGGCGGTACGGCCTCTGACGTGGCTAGCTTCGTATGCGACGCCAGGTTCGTCCCTCATCCCTAGGCGGCGATGACGACCAGCCGACCTCTCTTCCCGGTGGACCTCTAGGCATTCCCCGGCTTGTCTCCTACTATTCGACCACTCGAGCGCGGTCTGGCAGACTCCTACGCGGCCCAGTCGTCCACCGTCGCAGAGAATGCGCGTGAGTTGGACTTGTCAAATGTCGTCGTGGTGGCACTGACATATGTTCGATCTCGCCGATTAGACAGCGTTCCTGCTCCTGCGGTCTCTGGAGATGCTATTTTTGCTTAGGTCTCGCCTCACTTGTCTCCTGGAGCAGCGTCCGTGGTACTCGCAAGTCGAACCGTCGTCCGAGGTCGACTTCTCCCCTGCTATGACGATCAACGCACGGTACGCTGTCATGGCTGTTCAAGTCTTTCCTGGAACCACCGCATCGGCGTCTCTGTCGAATTGTGGATGTTCTCTACTCCGGACATCGGGCGCGCCACGAGGGCTTCTGTAGAGCCTGCAAGAAATGCACTAGAGTTGTGGTGCACCTCGGCATGGGGCCTCGAGACGCGTAGCCTGCATTAGTACAGTGCGTCCATTTTGATCTGCTCTACGCACAATTCACTGATGCGTCTTTTCAATAGATCTTTGTGATCTCGCTCACATGGGTCCCGGGTCAAGTGGGTAGCGGTTGTTCATTCACAGACTGGCCGTCAGCCTGACCCTCATAAGGCTCGGTTACGCTCCAGGTACCACGCGCACATCGGCATCCCTGTTCTCTGATCATCAAACAGAACCCAAACCTCGCACTCGGCTCTTCCCCCACAGCCCGCCTTCTAAGACAGCCTCTCGCCATCACCGACGTGCCACGCGCTGGTCCACTTATCAGCGCCGCGGTGGCCGTAAGGGATGTCCGCCTGTTCCTTCAAGCGGACCTCCCACCATACTTACCTTCAATCGTCAAGGAGGTGGCTTTCGTTCCATTGACGCCTCCGATTCGACGCTTACATCACTCCACTAGACCGTGTCCACGACGACGACAATCTATGTCAACTGCCTCTTGCCCCGCGGGCAACTGCATGGCCTGTGGAAGCGTCAAACGCTGCGTCCGCCGCCATACTTAGCTCTGTACGCTTCGGGTCGACACCACCGAGGATGTCGCCTACACCCGGGACGGCTCACGGTCCTCAAGGAGGAGCCGGGATGTTGCTGCTACGTACCGTTCTAATGCTCCATTTTCTGTGTGTGGCGGTCCTCGATAGTGGACTCGGAGACCGTTTTGAATAGCGAAGTTCATTCCGCAGTCGGATAGCAGGACGATCGGACCTCACCACGCAGAGTAGTGGTTCTCGCGCATTGTGGACGTGTTGCGCAGACCGGCTTCTGGCTGTTTTGTACCGCATTCAGTCTGGTAGTGGCAATCTCAACGTTTGAAATTTGAACCCCCCGTATATACCAGGGTGTATGATGTGAATCTTCCTATTGGAGACAAGAAGGCGAGATAAAAGGAACTTACTTACTTGGGAGACTGGGGAGCTATCTCATCGTTCGCAACAACTCCAGTTGGAGATCCATAGGCCCGTGCCACTGGCTCACGGTAGTACATACATCGGAACTGCAAGGAGTACGCAGGTATGACTGAGGTATGATGACAAACCAGGCAACGGTTTTCAGAGTGACGCACGCGATTGCCGCTTTACCTGCACCTGATTTACTGTCGTGGTTGCGCGCGAGGGTATGTATACACAATCGCATCGGTACGTAGCATATCAAGTCCGTTCCCGTCGCTGACCCTCAGTTTCGAGAGATAAACCCGTAGTCGTCTGCTATCGCGATCGTATTGGGCCTGAACTTGAATGGAACAGTTGAGTTGGTCATCGCCAAGTTCAGCGCACTTGTCAGAGTCCAGGCCTTCTCTAAGTTCTGCACATGAATGATAAATGAGCGTATATGCATCTTCGCGAGGGAGGAAACAGTCGGACTGAACCAACAGTCACTCGTATTGATGTACGAATGCCGAGCAACATTCATCTGACTGAGGGCGTCAGCGACCCAGGGAAGAACACCTGTTGCCGCAACGCGAGTGGAACCATGCCGATGGCAAACCCGGACTCGCCCAAGCCAGGTGCGCGCAGCTTGACTGGACAGACCCTAAAGTATTGCAATGATATCCTGCGAATAGCTGTCGGCAAGTGCACCAATCTGAGGCTAGAGACGAGCCTCACCAAAAACAATATCACAGTCTTGATCAACATTATCTCCCCTTCGTACAGCTACGGATCTTGTCTTTGGCGCAATCGCTCTCTCTTTCTTGGCGACGTATCCATCTGACCCTTGTAAGCAGTCATACGGACACGATGGCATGACGCCTCAGAGACCGGGGCGATGCGTACCATGGCGCATCGTTCACCTGCCCGTTATTCCACCGGACCAGCGGTCGAGAGACAACATACTTACGCAGCTCGAGGCTCTGTAAGAATCTGTCCTACCGAGCCATTGTATTTATTCGAGTGGCGCTGCGTTGTTCCATGGCCGTGAAAGAACCGCGATAGGCCTCAGGGCCTGTGACGGTCCTCGTAAAATCTAGGGGAGTGTGATACCAGTGTCGTCCGTCAAAGAAGATACGTCGAGATGTTGCTAGTCCATGAGCGGCTCTTGAGGAACTGGGGCCGTTCCATATATAGCGTAGTCCGTCCGTCCAAGTGCGTCGTGGTTCGATGAAAGAGCGCCACAAGTCGCTAGGAGAGGGCTGCGAGTCGGTGGCAGACGAGTGCAGCGAGCGCTGGCCGAACTTGGGCGGTCACCGGTCAGTGGAGGTACTTAATGCTACACACAGGCGTCAGTCACATTCAACGGGACGGGAAGACGACGCGCACCATGACGGAGAAGACACCCTTCTTCATCTCACCTGCATCCTCGATGCCGAGGATGACCACCTCGATACGCTTGAAGTTGACCTCAACAGACGTGGTGCTGCTCACGCCCTCCGTGAAACGGTACGCCGGGAGCTGGCCCGCGTTGTATTCCGGCTCGCCGAAATCCTTCAGTTCTTCCTCCGTCGGGCGGATGAGCATGTTGTTCTGCTAGGTGTGACGTCAGCGCCCGACGCAGCGATACGAAACAAAAAACCGACTTGCCATGAAGAGGGCGTGATAAGCCCGCGCGCAGATGACGCGGATTGGATGCGGTACTTCGGATCCCACTATATGTGAGAAGGAACAATGGATCAGCTGCACTGATTCGCACTCGGCGACGACGACGCTCGCCATATTGATCGCTTGGTCGAGCGAGCCCAGGGTGCCGTTTCGGTGCGAGTGGCGGCCGGCCAACCTAGGCGTGGACGTCGTGTCGTCCTGCACCTCGATGCTTGTCAAGGAGGCGGACACCGTTTGGGCAGCATACGATTTGACGAAGAACCTGCGGACCATAAGGCGATAGCGCGTGTCCCGGTACGCGGCGGGCCTCGCTGCAGTTCAGAGCGCAGACGTGATAGCTCATCAGCCTCGGTGCACTCACAGGCAAAGACCGCTCAGTACTCAGTGCTCACCGTACTGCCCAGCGCGGGTCGGTCCTGGCTACGCGTCGGAGCGTCGGTAACCGAGTGATAGCAGCCGCCTCGTCCACCTTGCCAACAGGACTCGATCGCGGTCTTCAAGACGTCCGTCGGTCCGCGTTACGCTACGGGACAAACCGGGAGGAGCAGCAGCCGGTGAAGAACACTTGTAATGTCTACATAAGTAGGGCCTAGACCTCAGTGACAATGACTGGAAGGTTCTGTCGATGTATTTTCAACCCCATTGCACATTATATCAGGAATCTGTTGGATAAAAAAGATAGTTATCGCAAACCTGAATGAGTTGAAAGGGGACATGGTCGAAGAAGGAGCCCGCCTCGTTGCCGACGAGCGAGTGTTGGCCAGACAAGGAGTCGGAGTCGAGACCCTTGTCCTCGATGAAACAGACGTAGCTGTAGAACCGAGGGACGATGGACTACGAAGTTCCGAGTAGAGGCGTACAGAAGAATGTCGGTGTGGTGTTGTTGCCGTGGGGGTGGAGAGACGAGCGGGTGGAGAGATGGGGTGTGGTGTTGCGTAACGTACCAGGATGCGTCCGTCCACTGCGTGCGGCGATTGGCGCTCTCCTACGGAAAAGGTGCTCGCTTAGTTTCCGCGTCGAGGATCCCCGCCTTCAGAGCGACCCCGTTCTTGCCGGCGGTACCCTCGGTGGTATGTCGAACGCTCACTGTGCTACCAGCGTGACGTCGTCTTCCTCGTAGGCTCTAGCAAAGGAGCCCCCATCGGCCTGCTAATGTCATGATTGATAAGATGGAATGTATAGAGTAAATCACATACGTACGATGCTGTCCGACAGACTTGTGACAGACTGGCTGACCGTATATATGCGTCTACGAAAGTCGATGACAGGCCGTTCAGAGGTCACGGTCAAGCTTGCGACGGCACTTGCAAAATGTACCAGTGACTTGTGATATAGCTATATGATCACAGCGCAAGAAGGGTGAGAAAGGCGACTCGCGCTATTGTGTGTTGCTCCACTCACCAAGGCCCAGCCCTCCTCGTCCGATCCCGAACGCCCCTGCGTTTCCTGCTGGCCTACTCAGCGACCACCTCCCCTACATTCCGACATCCCAACACGACCGTGGGTACACAACACGCGATGATCTTGGCACTCTCCGTGCGTGATTTGAGGGGTGTACTGCGGAGTAGCGATGAGTTAGCGACGAGTAGTCGAGGACAGCGCAAACGCGCACAACGGACGACTGGTAAAGATGTGATCTTAGGCGCTTCGCGGATGCTAATGTTTAACTGCAGCATCTGTCGCTTCATCGAGTTCCAGCAGTCGTGTTGACTGGAAGAGACCGTCGCATATTTCAAACATGGCGCAGCAGATCGTCAGCTCTGTCGAGACTCGAGAATACAGGTCGTGGCCGGAAGCAGGGTCGAAGCGCGTGTGGGACGAGCCAATTCGCGATCACGAGCGCTCCTGTCAGACCATGAACCGGCGGGCTGGGTGGTCGACACCCTCGCAATCGGAGCAGCCTATCTGACGCATCTAGTAACCAGTCCCACGCTCGCAACAAATCCGCACATCACTCGAGTAGGTCAAGGAGCCCGAGCTCCCGGGCGGCCGGCCTCTGGATCCACCGTGTCACAGAGACTCAGGCTCGAATCCGACCTTGCCTTGCTTGGCAGCCGAAGAGAGGATTGTTGCATTTGACGTGAGTGGCGCGCGACACAGTACTTGCCGATTCCCCACTCACGTCCGCATCCCTCAGCGAGCATTTGAACAGCCAGACTTCGTATGTGGGATACTGGCGAGATTGGCGAAGGTGCTGTGGGCCAACGAATCGCATTATTCAGGTACTTTCTACGCACCAGGGCTCCAGTACTTGGCGCATAGTCCGATGAGCCCGGAAGTGCTCGCCAGTTGGCAACTTGAACGGACGTCCAACACCATGGAAGGACGGTACCGCATTGCGTCGAACCAGCGTTGGAGCCCATTCAGCTGTCTCATGGATGACCATGGTACAGCCGACGTGCAGTCTCGTGGAATGGGATGGGATGGGCCGACCTCGGCCGACCAAAACCGTCTCATGGAAGGTGATTGAGTCGGCCGAGCACAAGGCGGGCAAGGCGGAACAAGGCGGGCAAGGCGGTGCGTGGGATGATTGGCTGAACCAGACATTCTCGCCCAGCCAACCATTCTGTCTCACCCAAGATGATGCGCTATCCAACTCTCGGCTGGAGAAAATCTGTAACTGATCACCGTCTTGATTCAGCCGACCGTCTTGTCTCGCCCAAGACGATGCATCATCCGACTCTCGGCTGGAAAAGCTTTGCAGCCGACCACCGTCTTGATTCAGCCGACCTTCTTGTCTTGCCCAAGACAATGCACTATCCGACTCTCGGCTGGAGAAAATCTGTAGCCGACCACCGTCTTGATTCAGCCGACCATCTTGTCTCGCCCAAGACGATGCACTATCCGACCGTCGGTTGGAGAAGGCTTGCAGCCGACCACTGTCTGGATTCAGCCGACCGTCTTGTCTCACCCAAGACAATGCATGAGCCGAGCATCAGCTGAGGTATCCTTCCTGGCCGATATCCATCTTGACTCAGCCGACCGTCTTGGACCTTCTTGACCTTCTTGACCTTCTTGACCTTCTTGACCTTCTTACTCACTAAGACCTTCTTGACCCAAGGTAACTCATGGTTGGCTCATCTTGGTCAATACCAACATGTTAATGAGGTATCTAGGTGGGCAAACACCAATGAGGTTTCAACGTGGAAAGTGTCAAGGAGGATATCAAGATGGCGAGCATATTGAAGAAGCCTTCTCGGAGGTGTCAAGACGGACAAGTGAAGACGGACAAATTAAAACGGACAAGTTAAGACGGGCAAATTAAGGCGGACAGGTTAAGACAGACAAGTTAAGACGGACAAGTTAAGACGGACAAGTTAAGGCGGACAAGTTAAGGCGGACAAGTTAAGACGGACAAGGTAAGACGGACATTGTCAAGATGGACATCTCAAGACGGACATCTCAAGACGGAGAGCTCCTTGGAGGTATCAAGGCGGACTGGTCAAGAAGCCTCCTTGACACTCACCATCTCGAATCGTGATAACCTCCTTGACATTGACAAGGCAGCAAGTACACATCTTGTTTCTTGACTTGACTTGAATGGTATGTACGTGCAAAACTGTATGCTGTTTGCTCATTGGTTTGGGGCCAATGGTCTGGATGTATTATTGAACATGTCCGATATAAGTTTGTACCGTGACTGTGTCTACTATAGACAGTCATTACGGTGTTGAGGTGCAATACACCATGTAGTAACTGTATATCAGCAAATAGAGATACAATGGTAAGACACTGAGGTATTCCTTGTTCTGTTAGAGTGATTCCTGAATGGCTCGCAGCAATTGACAATGATGATACTTCGCTGATCTACTGAATTTGCTGTGGAACTACATGTAGTAGATTAGGCAAGCCACTCACGTAGGCCATTAGCCTCATTGTTGTATATGTAAAGAGCACTTTGGCTTTGTGTAATCTCAGCTCATATGGGAAGAGGATCTCAGGATATGTTTCAAAAATGATATGTTGTTTGGAGATATTGAGAGGCATGTGGATTAAATCTCAGCTTCTGCAAGACAATTGTTTCAATCAAGTACATACAGAAGTTGTATTCATGCTGTGTCTATGGTACATGTTGCTGCTGGCAATTCCACGAAGCAATCTGGCAATGTTATAGCTTGAGATAGCTAAGAAGGTTATACATGGAGAGCATGTCTTTGACAAATGCATCCCACGGTTCGATTCTCACAGCATTTCATACAAGCCATGTACTACACATAGTCATGCTTGGTACAAAGTCTCATAGCATATGGTGGCACAGAGGTGAAGTTATAAAGAGAATGAGACCATCCCGGGTGACTCGGGGACATGGCCGAGGCAATGTCCGAGGGCAAAACACTGGAGTGTTCACGCATTTAGTGGGTGCTCTGACCACTATCGAGTTTGTGTACATATCTTCTAGTTGTCCACTCCTTTGTACTTCTATATTATTGAATGCTAATAGAGGTTGCACTGAACACATGATCATGATATCGCATCTATATCAAGCGCAACTGCAGTACACTTATGAAGAGTGTATGTGCATGTTGGACCAACTGACAATGAATTTCATTGCTCAAAGCGAACCACCACATCCATACAGTGACAGAGTATGAATATGGCAGTGTTGGCCATAGGCAAGCAAGACTGAAACTATAGCGTGAGCAACAGTGTCCAATCAGGAGACCTGGTACATGGGACAGCATGCGAGCAAGACAGCAAGTGTACAAGATGGTGGGTATGCAAGACGGCGGGTATGTAAGACGGCGGGTGTGCAAGACGGCAGGTATGCAAGACGGTGAATGTGCCGAGAAACTAGGTGAGACATGCCACATCTGCGATGAGCGTACCCGTATCCACAGGTGGTGCTACCTGTACCCGGGTTCACCGCTGGTGGTGGCAGTGAACCGCGGGTTGGCGTACCTTGGTGGTCCCTGCGCAGGCTTGGGCTCGCTGCCCGCACCCGCCGTCCTCGCCATCCTCCTCGCCCGCTTGGGCTTGCTCGTCCCCGCTTCTCACGCGCCATCCGCACGCCCTCCCGCCTGCTCGCCGCTGTGTCCGCACCCATGGCGCGCTCGTCGGCTGCGTTTGCACGCGGGGCACTGGCCCTGTGGACTCGTGGTCGACGTGTTCCGCATGCCCCGGCCCTGCCCATCGTCGTTCTCCCGTCCTGAGCTCGTGCGCGCGCTCCGTTTGTCGGCCGTGCTTGTGTGCTGGGCCTTCGCCCAATGCACTCGCCATCAGCATGTCTGCCGTCGGCTGCCTGCTGGCCCGCACGCTGGTCTGTCCGCTTTCCTGCTCGCCCGCTTTCCCGCCTGCCCGCTTTCCCGCCTGCTCGCTCTCCCACCTGTCCACTCACCTGCATGCTCCGTCCGCCTGCTTGCCCCTGCACCCGTGGACCCGCCCGCCTTCCAGCGTGTCCGCTCACCCGCCTGGCTGCTCCGAGTCGCCGTCTTGCCCATCTACTTGCCCGTCCCCCTGCCCACCTGCCCACCCGCTGACCCACCCGCTGACGCGCCCGCTTTGCGCATGTTCGTTCGCCGTGTTCGCGTGCTGGGTAGTTGCCCAGCGCGCGCATGGTCGGCGTACGCTCCCGCCCGCCCGCTCGTCCGCCCGCCGCCGTTCATCGGCCATGTCTGTGCACGGGGCATTGGCCCTGGGTACACGTGGTCGTCGTGCGCGTCGTGCTGCGTCGCCGCCGCTTCCTGTGCCTGCGGTCAGTGAGTTCACTCGCGTGTGTTTGCACTCACGCGTGGCGGGCAATGCCCCTTGCCCGTCGTGCCCGTCGTGCGACACATCGCCGCGTCGCATATCCGCCTTTTTGCTCACCCGCCTCACCGCTCGTCCGCCCCCACCCCGCTCGCGTTCGCGCTGTCTGGGAGGCTGTCCTTGTACGTTGCCGTAACCTGTGCGCACCGACCTCTCGCCCTCCTCCTGGTTCGTCGCTGCTCCCGCGCGCGCGGTGTACTTGTTGACCGTGCTTGCATCCGGCGCAGTTGCCCTATGTGCACTGTCCTCGCACGGTGTCGCCCTGAAACCGTGTGTGGGGGTACTCACCTGCTCGCGTTGCCCGCATCGCCGCCGTCTTAACGCCCTCATGGCGCTTTCGTGCGCCCTTGTGGCGCTGCTGGTGGCACTCCAGACAGACGGTAGGCTGGCGAGATGGCAGGTGAGCAAGGCGGCAGGTGGGCGAGACTGTGGGAAAATAGGATGACTGGCAGGCAAAATGGGATGCACGCGAGAGGGTGGTCGGGTGAGACGGTGGACAAACAGGACGTGCAAGACGGTGGACAAGCAGGATGGCGGGTGAGTAAGACGGCGGGTGTGTGAGACGGCAGGTGAGACGGTAGTAGATGGGCAAGACGGTGTGCGGGCAAGACGGTGTGTGGGCAAGACGGTGTGTGGGCAAGACGGTGTGTGGGCAAGACGGTGTGCGGGCAAGACGGCGAGCGACGCGGTGGACAGGCGACCTGGTGAATCAGAGGGCAATGTGGTGCCTGAGAGTGAGATCTTGAGAGCTGACGCGTTGAAACATTGAAGTTTCCGAGTGAACGCGTCTGAACGCGTGCTCGATTGTGACGCGCCGCGCTGCAGTGCGTCACGATCGCACTGCGATCCGACACTTTGAGCATACATTTCTGCAGAGCCCAGCCGACTGTTGTACCAGCACGACATCGCGGACGCATCACGGCCAGGCATTCACCAGCAAGACGACGCTTTGACCGCGCCAGCCGACGCTTTGACCGCGCCAGCCGACACTTTGAGCACGCAAGAAGAGCCCAGCCGACCATAGAAGTATTGATTAGGATCACTACGGTATACCGTACTGTATACATCCTGCCCAGCCAAATGCATTATACACCTACTGATGTCGGTTGCACGATCCTCATCGTACAAGCCGACGCGTCGGCCGCCGTCGGCTCATGCGATGGTGTTCCGCGAGACTGCGCGTCGGCTGTAGGATGAGGATCGGTGAGAAAGTGCTGCTTGGTGTGAGCGTTGATGCGGCTCTGCTCCGGATCTGCGCCGTGGGCATAACTGTAGCTGTAAAAGAACTCAGTGTGTCCCGAAGGCGCTCGGATGTCTCATTCCTGGTCGTCTCCGCCGCGCAAGCCTGCTTACTGCTGTTGGGGTGCCGCCCAACATATTGGCTGGGAACATGACTGGTGAGTTATGCGCTCTTGTCGATGTTCACCGCCAGTCGCACAGAGGGATGGTACGCATACAACCATTCAGTATTCGTTGTGTATTGACAAAGACCACACGTAGGCCTCTGTACCCCTTGGCCCAACCACGGTTTCCCTGTAGGTACATTGATGTTGCCCCGGAACCGCCGTTATAGCGCAATCTATGGCATGTATCTTCCCTCACATGTCACTCTGCGACCGTCGGGACTCTTGTCGATTCGACACTCAGCGGCGTATCTGTCCATCAGAGCACCACAAGCTCGGAATCGGTGGCATACGTCCTCAATCGCGTCGCCAATTGCAATGCGCCACTTTTCGGTGCGCTTCTGTGGACAGCCCCGAGTCGTCGCGTCCCCCACCCTGAGCTACGTGAGGTTGTGTGATTGAGTCCACCACATGCAGCTGCCTTTCACCCTGCCCTGTCCTCTCGCTCTTTCGGCCCCGTTGCATCTCTCTAGACTAGACTCATCATCATCCGACGCCGTCATGGGCCCGTCCGAGGTGCGCACTGCTATTCTTCGCTGGCACAGCAGGAAGGCTGACTATATTTCTTTGTATCCGTGTATTGCATAGCAGTCGTCGGACCACTCTTCTATCCGATACAATCGAGGTATCGAAGGAGACCCAGAGGCTCTCGACCCTAAGCCAACGTCCTCGCCAAATATAGCCTTCCATCGAACGAGTTCTAGCGAAAACTCTGGCTCTGCGTCTGGGTTGCCAGTGAGTATAAGCGGAGCTGAAGAGCGAATAGGATCACTTACCTGTATACACAGGCATCAAGCCCGGTCGGCGGCACAGGTACCACGGCAACCTCCTCGTCGCCCCATGACACAATGCCTGTAGCTCCAAATGACGTGAGCGTGAACAGTAATTATCCAACTGCGTGTCAATATCTGACATACGTCAGAAGAGTTCGAATGAGCGGTCGGATACCAGTGGAACGAAAAAATCCCCTGAGTCGGTAGACCACTCGGCGAAGGATGCGACAACGCCCTCAGAAATGGAGACCGCTCTATACAACGTACTCGAAAGGTTTATGAAGACGCGGGAGCCGCAAATGCCGTCGGCTACGATGGATGAACCCGCTTTGTTCAAAGTATTCGAGGAGTTTATGAAGCCACGGGAGCCGCAAACAGCGCCAGATGCGTGGTTGAAGCTGGCAGATACAGCGTGGACCTACGAAAAGGACCGTGCAGAACGATGGCGGAATGAAATCAACACACTCCTCGTCTTTGTGAGTCACGCTCACGCCTCCGTTCTACATAGTGATCTGGCGAAGAGCAACCGAGATAATTATGATTCCCTTGCAGGCCGGCTTGTTCTCCGCAGTCCTCACCGCTTTCGTGGTTCAGTATTATGCTGTTTTGCTGCCAGCAGCTGACCCCAACACGGCCATCCTTGAGCGCATACTATCCGCACAACTCGGTAACACGGCTACGAACGCCATTGTCGCGGCCGCCAGCTCCTCGAATTCGGTGCTGATGCCGATGCCGACGGTTCTTACGAACTCCTCGTCTACAAACTTACCCTCGCCACCCACTGCACCCCGTTGGATTGCTGCGCTGTGGTTCGTTGCCCTGGTCTTCAGTCTCAGTGCCGCATCCGTCGGTTTAGCCGTGAACCAATGGCTGAACTTCCACGTGACAGAGAAAGCTGGGCTGCAAGACGCTGCCCAGAAGGCTTGGACGTGGCAGCTTCGTAGGCACGCAATGGACAAGTGGAAAGTGGAGTTCATGGTCGGCATCCTTCCGTTTCTCCTGCAGGTCGCCCTCGTCCTCTTCCTCGTCGGGATTGTGGGCTACCTCTGGGAGCTTGGCTTCGACATCGCCATTCCGAGCACGGTCTTCGTCGGTGCCTTGCTTCTCTTTCTGGCTTTCACCTCCGTGTCACCCGCATTAGTCGATTACAGTGCCTACAAGTCGCCCCAAGCGTGGTGGATCCGCAAGGCCTGCAAACCCATGTGGCTGGTGGTTCACTGGGTCCTCCTGCAGTTGTGTCGGACGGTCTTTCTCTTCGTCGACCGAGTCGACGGCTGGATTATTTCTCTGACTAGGTCTCGGTCCGATCGCGTAAAGCGCATATACCACCGGATAAAAAGGATCCGCGATCATTCACTCCCTCAGCGTCGATCGTACGTGCGTACATTGATGGACGCATCTGACTGGCTGGCACATGAACAGTCATGTTTGGGCGACTGGACCACCCGCAGCGAAGCAAAGTCCCTATTAAAGGACATCTATTCCATTGCAGACGACACAGACGTCCTTCGCGCGATGGCGACCTGCGTGCGGGCGATGCCTATTGCCCGAGCAATCGAAAATGTGACGGGGATCGGCCAAACTATTTTCGACGCCTTGTCAAAACGACAGAATCCGCGTTCACAGGCATCCGGACCCTCTGTGTCGGCATCTGGTAGTCAACTGCAATCCGATGGTTTGGACAGCACCTCTACGGCTTTGATAGGTCGCATGGCGCTGGACACGTTCACCCGCGCGCACACAGAACTTGATGACAGCCCTCTTGACTTGGACTCCAACCGTTGCTTAGCCGGACTCATTCGCGCTATGCCTCTCGCCGATGGAAGCAAGGCCTGCATGACTTTGTTTCAGCATCTAGACAATGATCGACTGTCTCCGGAACAACGAAGGGCCACATTGGATGTTGTACAGAACATTTACATGCCGGTCGACTTCCTCGCGGAGGACAGGGACTACTTTGAACCTATGATGCAGGAGGCGAGAAAATACGAGTGTGCGCCGCATACCGAGCTCTATCGTCTGCGCGACCTTCACAGTAAGTCAAAGATCGCTTCAATCGCAAGGGGCGTAAGCTGAAATTCGACATAGACTGGGTATGCATGCAGACTGCACTCACGACGGTATACGCACACCGCGACCCTGTATCCACCATTCAAATCATAACAACCGTTGTGGCCATATGCATGTTGTCCGTCAAAAACGGGCACACATTGCCAGCCGAGCCGTCGAGGGGAGCTTACCTGGCCAACATGCTCCGCCGATTTGACGAGTACTTGGCTACCCTCCGCCGCAAGGAGATGCGAGACGCTGTGCAACACCTCTCTCCCGCGGCCATATACAGACTCGATTGGGTGTTGTGTCGCATGGCCTTCGGGGACATCTATGGATCCTTGAGTACGACTGAGATTCGCCGGAACGTCATGATGTCGACAAATCACATCGAGCGGCGACTCCAGTGGCTGCTGGGATGCGATGAGTGGACGCCACCAGGGACGGTCCAAGGGTTCAGCGTTGACTTGCAATGGTACGTGAAGTGGACACAACAGCGCCTAGAACGACATCATGGGGACTCGAAAGGATGGCTCGAATGCGCTCCAGATGAGCCCCAGAACGAAGGCGATCGATGCGTCGACTTCCCGCAGGCGGCTGACCCAGAGCCTACATCGGAAGCTGAGGACGAGCAGGACCCACCGGAGCCGCGAACGGACAGTCCGACGCGATCTATCACTCAGCCCCTGTAAGCAGTGAATCTCATACTCCACTCGACCGCCGCTGACGACTCGGAGCTTGTTCTAGCGTTGACGCAGTACACAGACTCGAGGGATCCACGGCGCAGGAGCCGGACATCGAGATGCAGCCCGTAGGAGCTGGCTCGAACTCAGCACCCGATGCCCCCAATGCGACGCGCACCGCAGCGACAGCCGTCAGCGGAGTCACGCCGGAGACCGCTACGATGCTCAACGGATCGTCGCAAGGGTCGGATGCAGCCCAGACCGAGCACTCGCAGCCACTAGATGCTACCGAACCGCGTGCAAACGACTCCGATGTCGCACGCGGAGTCGCAGAGACAGGAACATCCGCGGACGAAGGTCGTCGGGGCGGACTCGCAGGCGCAATCGAGCAGGCGGATGAACGTCAAGGCGGCGACGCGCGTCGGAGTCAGGAGGTGTTAGCTGCACTGGGCGACACACTCACGCAACCGTCCGAGTCGCACTGCGAGCTGGGCAGCGGGAATCAGAACAACTGCTGATTCGGAGGTCGTAGGATGCAGGTGTCGACGTGTACGTCGTGCGTTGCTGGATAGGTCATCGTCGCCGAATGCTGACGTCGATGTCCATTGCAAGCGGGCAGTGTGGGTCGATTTTTTACGAACCGTGACCGATGATAGACAAATTTCTCGGTGCAGAACGATGTCTTCGACCGCGATGGGGTGTTTTCTCGTATGTATACACTTGTTCTCGACTCGGATGCAGCTGTTCGTGACGTTTTGATAAGCTATGGTCTGGGCGTTTCGATACACACGGGCTTACTGAATGTCTACGATGCACCTGTATTCGCACACCAGATTTCCTGGACCTTCCATGAGTGAGGTGATGCTGTCCGTTGTTCGTATCGTGCTGCGTACTAGTTCGTTCCGTACAATTGCAAACCACCTCCCGTACGTCTGTTTGGAAATCTTGTTGAACTATCGCATGTCAATGTAACGCACCATGTTCCGTCGTCCCGTCGAGCAATTTGCGACAAGCAAGAGCGGGTTGAAGGGGAAAAGAATCATATTGTGAGTTCCGAACATACTTCGCGGGGCCGTTACAACATGTGCCGCCGCGTCCACTAGACAACACTATCTGCAGTCTTCTATGCTACCCTTGGGATAGCAACGCTCGTACGTCGCGCCGGGCTGGCGGACGTGCGTCGGTCACTGCTGCACCAGCATCTGCGTAGACAAGTGAGGTATAGGACATACCGTAGTCTCGTCCCTCAGTCATCACCACTCCCGCTCTCATGAGCCTCGCATGCAGCGAGTCGCAGCCTTCCCGTCTCCTCTGGAACTCTCTTCCTCCATGTACTCATGCCTGGAATCCTGGCGGAAGGGAATCACCTTCGACGCGGTACCACTTGACGTGACTGTTGAGCGTGAAGCCAGTTCAGTCGAGGAGGCGGATGCTGGGCAGCGCTCGCGGATGAGTTGACATTGTGGATAGAGCGTGAAGTGAGTATATACATCCAAAGGGATCTGTAACGGAGCAGGAAGCCGGGAACTGTAGACGACCGAGACAGGACGTACCGCCGGCAGGAGGCCTCAGAGTCACAGGCGGTGGGAGCTCAGACGACGTCATCCGACTCCTTGAATCGGACCGCCTAATGGGGATTCCATCAGTGTGTATGCGCACGAAGACGGGGCGGCTTGAAGTCCAAGGCGGTATGCGATGTCCAGGACGACCCCGAGGCAGACGTCAGCTGAGCCCAGCGTCCCGCCCGTCATGCGCCCGTGTTCTTGTGGCGGCGGCGTGCTTCGTGCGACTCGGGAGATGCGTGTGCAGCTCAACAAGTTGCGATGAGTCGATTGAGGGTCGGGGAGTGGTGGATGGCAATGTCGCCCGGCGCCAACTGCCAGAGCTCGTCGAGGGTCCGCCGTCTCCGACAATCGTCCGAGGCGCGTCTTGGGCGTGTCGCAGGCCGTCGTTCCCCTCCACTGACGACAGTGACCCTCAGCGAGAACTATCGCGCATCTTCTTCTCCTCGCCGTGCTACGCTGGCAGTCGCCGTCCACGTAGCCTCCCAATGGCACCCACCTCAAGAGCCCCGCCTCTGCTGCACTCTTCCCCGGCTACTCGCCAATACTCTACGCATGGTGACCTGCGCACGCTTCCTCTGGCCCCGCTCATGGATATAACTTGAAGACCTCCCGCTACGTTAGCCTTCATCCCTGGCCAGTCCTCGTACCCGCCCTCCCAGGAATGTCGACCGCTGAACGACATCAATCCCGCCGGCGTGCCACCTCGTATCTCTGTGCGCTCCTGCCCATTCGGCTTGCTGTGAGCATACTCACTTACGAGTCTCTCGACTACCTGAAGTAAGCATTGTCAGGTCCTTTGCTGGAGTAACCCTCCTGTTGATTGTCGAGTACCGTGGGCGAAGCCGCATGCGTGTCTTCGCTCGTTGTCCTTCAAGTGGTAGTGGTCGGCCAGGGCAGTGATTACGGGTGAGTACCGCGCCTCTGTAACGCGCAACGGACGATAACGTGAGCCGGGACATGAGACAGGTAAGGCTACGTGCCAGCAAAGCTAGCTCAAAACCGGAGATGTGCTACTGGTAAGTAGGTTGTCCGGAATCACGCCTCGCCTTCAGATCTGACTCACTCTCTACTCTTCTCGTGGCCGGTATCGCCATGAGCATCCGCTGCCTTGTCGACCCTCGCGAGACTTCGTTTCACAGGATGTACACACAACGCAAGTGCGTAGTAGCATCTGCTGACCGGCGGCGGGTCTACAGGGACGTCCGTCATTCGAGGCAGAGTGTCGATCGAGAGACACTGTGACGGAGTGGATCCCGCCTTAGTCTGCCGAGCCCTGCGCGATCGAGCGTGGTATCGCCCAAGCATCATCCAATCCAGCCGTTCCACCGGGAGCATTCAACCACGTTCCTTTCTCCCGCCTACACGATTTTCATCCACGGCGGCCCACCGATTCACACACCGAGTGCGCCGAACACGCTCTGCTCGCGAATCATACTCCCCGAAGGTGAGTTTACGCACACGGAGGTCGCTGCCGGCTCGCTCGCATGATCCATCGAATCTCCATCGGGCTCGCGGCGAACCCCACTGTGTCTCTGTACGTCATGGAGAATCACAGTGTACACCCGCGCCTCCAAGACTAATGCATACAGCTGACCCGGTCCCCACAGCGGTCGAACTTGGCGTCGGTCCCCGGGATGAACAGGATCTGATATGGTGAGTTCAATTCGTCGATAGCGTACAATGCTGCGATGTTTCATGTTGTTAGCCGCAGCGTGTAGTTATTAGCTACCTTGTAATCCTACTCGCGCAGGCTGCCGTATCGCGTTCACTCTTCATGCGATCTTGTCTGGTCATTGTTTAGTGCGCAATCCAAGGTTGTCTGCTGTGCCTGTGTCGTCATCAGAGATCAACCCCATCAATGCCGGGCTCCACGTCGATAACTGGAGGCCAGCCATCTTGAATCGGACGCGAGGCTGCGCAGAACCCGCAGACTAGATAGCCCGGCTCAAGGCGGTCCGTCGATCGAGGAGGCCCGAAGCGCGGTACGTTTCACCTCTTGGTTTAGCGTGCTGGCTGATCACATCCCCCCGTCATGAAGTACCTCAGAGAGTCGGACCCGACGCGTCGTTTGCGACAGATCCCCTGTCCTCAAGACCGACGCTACATCCGACTCGTAGGTCCCAGTAGACGATAAGGCTTGTCCTGGAGGTGTGGAGCAGCTCGCATGGCCGCGACGAAGCCTGTCCGGACGCCGATTGAGGTGCGACCCTCGTTTCCCGCAGAGACATTGTGTCCCTGCCATGGTGATGACTGCGCGCACATGGCACCGTGTGGTTCACCCCGTATTCTGTAGATACAGGTCCTTGCCATTGCCCTCGGACAGCCTCTAATGTCGCCAGTGTTCTCTATTAGGTATTGGCAGATGCACCGTACGTTGTCGATACCCACTGCCCGTCTATTACTCTAAGTCTCTATGCCATGTATTTCGCCGCTCGTAGGACATACAGATGCCCGTCGACGGCTTATGCCGTCACAGGGAAATTGGACGATAGTCCCCAGCTATGCGCGACACGCGATGACATCGGTCCTTGTTTCAGGTGGCTCGCCAGTGGTCTGTGTAGTAGCAATGACTGGTCCGGTACGACCGCAGACGACCGGTAGCGATGCAATCTTGCGCGCTTCACGGACGGACGCTAATTTTAGTTCCGCGGCTCGACGTTCTTGACGTCAGACCACCTCCTTCCTTCAAGCTGGTTCAAGTTCCTGGCCGCTGCCTCGACCTCCCACACAGCAGCGACGACTCGACCAGCGGACGACCACTCGAGACGGGCTCTATGTATCGGCACGCCAGCAGCGCGAGGACGGACGTGCACGGACGGATGGCGTGAGGAGACGCGTGGCACCGTATGAGCTGGGTAAGCGTCTCGAATGCTTACGCACGACGCTCAGCGGTCTGATCGTACGCCAGCTGTTACGTTCCTGTCGCGACACCCACTTCGTATGGTACCCAACGTTGCCCCTGTCGCCCTCGGTCGCTCACCACTCTCGCTCTCCTAAATACCGCCACCTCTACGCGCCGCCCACGTCGATGCGGACCAGAGTCGCGTCTAGCACCCGTGTGCTACTTTACGGCCAGGGTCCGTGAACGCGTGGCCTGAGATACGCGTTCCACGCTTTCCAGCTCGGTATGCGCGAGTTGGTGGACTGCTCTGCAACCCGCAGAATGGCCTCCTGAGCTGGCAGCGCTGGAGAGGGTTGAGTGGCGGTACGTATCTGTGTCTCGTGTGCCGCGATGTTCACTGACGACGGGCGAGCTACGTCAGCACGCACGAAGTCATCATGAGGGCGCGACGTACGTACTGGTGATACGAGCAGGGTGGATGGGTTGGATGGCACGAGACGTGGGGGGCGAGAACGGGCTGAGCTGGTGGACGGGTCAGACGGTACGAGCATCAGCCCACGCACAGACGCACGTCACTGAAGGGTGGACGCGCAGACCGACGCGTCGGGATCCACTCGCCGTACTGCGGTGTGCACCGAGAGACCTGGGAAGAAAAGTCAGCGACAACGGGATCAGTCGGAGGAAGGACGTGACTGGATTCGGAAGGCTGGATTCACGTTGCGCACAAGACAGGGATCGGGGAAAAGAGGGAGGAAGGCAGTCGCGGGCAGAAAAATGTGCGAACGCAGGTCGCCTTCTCCACGCGCTCACGAACGGCAGAAACGTGGACCGACGGACGTACCAGACGTTGCCCACCGGACGATGAAGACAATCACTGCGACCGCAACGGCAACCTTCTCCCATGTTGCTGTACCGACTGCTGAGGGTGAAGGAAAGGAAGCAATGAAGGCGGGGAGGCGGAGCGCTGACGTGCAGCGCGGTCAAATAGAGCTCTGAGCAGTGCGGCATTTGACCGGCAACTCACCCACAGGCTCTGCCACCCGCGATATGGCCTCCTTCTCCACGACGCTTAACGCACTGCCGATTGAGCCGACGGGAAGCTTGCTGATAGCCCGCAAGTCGCCCTCGAGTCGGCGTCCTGCGATGACGCGAGCACCCAAACGCGCTCCTGCTCCCTTGATTGGCTGCCGCGTCGCTCTTTCGACCGCGCCCGCTCTTGCCGCCTCTTGCTCACTCCCACCCTTGTGCACCGCTGTCTGTATGCTTTCCTGGCATCTGCTGCTGGCTGCTGGTCTTTCCTCCCGACGTCTCTCCCCCCTCCCCGCGCCTGCCCTGCACGTTTCCCGTGCCTGCCGGCCCGCCAGGCTCATGCCCGCACCGAGACGAACCCAGCGGCACTTACAACACCCAGTTTCCGGTCATCGCACGCATATATCGAGATGACTCGTCTCTCCAAGTCTTGCCGCCGACTTTCCCCTTCCCCATACACGCTCTCTCCGCCCGTTCCGTGGCCCTCAGACGCTCCCATCCGCAACCTGGACCCTTTCTGCACCCATTCCGAGTCATCCGAAGTGATCCTGCTCGCGGGACGGCACGCGCGGCGGTATTCTCTGCGACATACCCCAAGCGCCCGAAATCGATCCCCGTACGCTCTCCTCGCGGTCTCTGGCCCTCTTGTATGCCCCGTTCGACGGCTCCTGAGCGTATATATCCGATTGTGAACGTACCCGGTTGTGCGTTGGGAGGTACGTTGCCCAAGTCGCGTCGTACGCCGCTTGCCATGCCCGGCTAACGTCCCCGACGATCCTCGCCCTGTGTTGCGACACCAGGCACGGCACGGGTGGTCAGGAACATGCGTAGTCGATTACGCCCGTGGCTGTTTCGCGTCCAGAGCCGATCTATGGGCGCAGTGGACACACAACCCGCCGTGATCACACTACTGCGGCAGACGCCCATTCCCCGCATTCCATACGCCCCAACGCTGACGGGGAACACAGCCAGCAACCACGCATTGGTACGTGGGTAAAACCCATTCATACGTGAGATCTAAGTACTAATCTGCTGCGTCCTGCCCGTGCTCCCGCCGAACTGATGACTCCTGCGCTTCAGCTGCTTACACGGACGGGCAATGAACTGTATGCGTTAGACGATGCCAACCGATGACTTCACTTGGGCTACCACCTCCGGTCGCCGCACAACCTCTCCGCAAACGTCCGCGAAACAGCCAGGCTCGCCCCTCGTCGCACGATGAGACATTGCCCTCCTGCCTGCTGAGCAAACGAGGGTCCCGCGAAAGCACTCGTCAAGACCGGAGGACGGTCTGCGCCGACCGCTCTCGCAGGCTTACCTACCGACCTCGGCTGTCCTCCTACACCGTGCGCCCGACCGCCTCCTCCGACCGGCGGCGAAAGCGTGGCGTCGTCTTCAAGATGGGCTGCTCGACGACGCTCTGGTCTAGTCTTGTGGGACAATGAGTAACCTGACGAAGTGATAGCGGAGTGGGCCACGGGGACGATGTAGGACGCGACGTGCGTACCGGGGACACGAGCAGGCGTGCGGGCTGGACGACAAGGGGCGTAGAGGTCGAGAACGGGAGCTGGTGGAAGTGTCAGGCAGTACGAGCGCCAGCACACGCACGGACGCACCTCACTAAAGGGGTGGACGCGTAGACCGCCGCGTCGGATCCACTCGCCGTGGCCCGGCGTGCAGTGAGAGACCTGGGAAGAGAAGTCAGCAACAACGGGATCAGTCGGAGGAAGGACATGACCAAGGCCACAAACCTGGGTGCGCGTTGTGCGGAAGACGAGGACGGTAGGCAAGAAGGAGGAGGGTAGTAGAGAGCAGATGAAGGTGCGAACCCAGATCGTCGCCTTGTCCACGCGCTCATGAACGACAGAAACGCGGACCGACGGACCTCTTGACGACCTCCGCACGCACCACGACCGAGTCCCGCTGGACGCCCGTCCCGTGGTTCATGCTGACTAGTAGATAGGGCGGCTGCCATCGCTCAGTGACCGACTCTCCGACGCGTAGCGGGGACTGTCCACTCTCGGCAGCAAGGTGAGCAGCTTTGCCTGTCAGTGCACCGAGGCTGACGAGCTATCGGACGCAGCGAGGCCCGCCACGTACCGGGACACGCGCCATTGCGCGATGGTCGGCAGATTCGTCGTCAAGTCATACAGCACGGCGTCGCCCAAAGGGCATCCGCATTCTGAATCAGCATCGAGGCGCTGGACGACGCGACGTCCATGTCTAGATTGGTCGCTCGCACCGACCTGGCGCCCCTGGGCTCGCTCAACCGCGCGATCTATACGCCAACCCGCGCCTCCCCGGCTGTATTCACGGGTTCCCCGGTCTCCTCGTGCCCGCGCCATGCTGGATCGTGCACCGGACGTCGCAGGAGGTTACCCTGCTTAAGTGGACGAGTCGGTCTCCTGAACCGAGCGATCGACTCTCATTCATCCTGACCCGGTGTCCTTGAGACGAGCCCAACGCAGACCCTGCATATACTCTGCCATGGGAACTACCCGGTGAGCGACGCTCAGGCCGATCCGACTCGCTGCTTACTCAAGTAGCGAGCACGTCCTCGATTGGTTGCAGACTACAAACGACAGTACTATGTACAGACACTAGTACGTACTCGAGTCCTCCTGTAACCAGGCTCGTACCCTGACCTATATATTTGTTGAGAAGAACTCTGGGTGACCGGATGGAATGAAGTCACCGACGTTGAATTGCGCGGCAACAAAGAGGTACTGCGACAATGAGAGTTACGCAGTCGGCGAATGAGAAGGAGAGTGCGAACCGAGACCCTTGCCCTCAACGACGAAAGCGAATCCACGAGCGAGACGCGAGGAACAGCGGGCTTCCAGATACTGTAGGAGCGCACTGAAGAAGATCGGCATGCGGTTGTTGCCGTGAGTGTTGAGAGAATGTCCAGAGATGACGGCTCCGAGACGGGTACTTCGGGTGAGATATGGAGACGTTGCTGAGTGGGGATGTCTATGTCTCTGTTTGAGAACAGGGCGTTGAGCGTCGTAGCATTGGGATGCGCGCGCGCAACCATGCCAGGACGTGTCGTGACTGCGCGCAGCACTACTTCCGCCCTTCCAATCCGGACAACTTGGCTCCTGCAGCGACGCTCCCTGCCTCGGTACCACTCCCGACCTCGCCGGCCGCGACCTGTTTTTATTGCTCGGTGCCTTGCACGTTCAGTCAAGGCGACTCCAGCTGCTGCCCAGCTCGAGACCACGAAGCAATGGGGACCGTCGTGTCGCGTACCATGAGCGAGCGGCGATCGCATGTATGCGCGTTGTTGTCCGCGGAAGTCGACGACAGGCCGTGGCGACACCTACGGGATCTATTGATTCATTAGAGCTTTATCATAGCTCTATGAGCACGGTGAGAGTGGACGGTGAGCAAAACAACTCCCGTCATTGCGCGCCGCTCCACTCACTAGGGTCCAGCCCCTCCTCGTCCGCCCTCGACCTTCCACTGCACTCCCTGTCATTGCGATGCGATGTCCTTCATGGGCCCACGCCCACTTTCACGGCGCGTCATAATCCAAGTACTTGTCTATGACGCGCATCCCATCCGTCTTCTGCAGAGGAGCAATGGCTGGCCGAGCGCAACGCAGACGTGCCCTCTGACGAGGAGCGAGGGGCGAGGTCGGAGGATCGAAGCTAGTCTCCGTAGGCCTCCTCCAAACACGACCCCTTTGAATGGGGGAGGACGGTCGCATAGGTCGATGTTGACTAGCAGAGACGGTCGAATATGTCAGATACGGGGAAGCAGGTCTGTCGAGAACACGAGGTTGTGGGCGGAAGCAACAACGACTGCGTGTGGGTGCGCGATACGAGCGCCAATTCGCGGACAGCCTCTCTTGACCGTCACCGCGACGATATCGTCCTCTCGCTTCGAGCATGGATGCTATTAGGTGGTCGACGCCGTCGTCCTCTGACGATTCCAGACACTGGTGAATACAGTAGGTAAAAGCTCCCGAGTCACTCCTGGGCTCAAATCTGTCCTTGCCTCGCGGTACGTGTATTTCATCCGAACTCGCGCGTAAGTATAGCTGCTCATATCCTGAGGCACGAAGGTTGAAGGAATTGTCTACGTCTGCTTGGGGGTACTAAGCTGCTTGCCTCTTTCGGAGTCTCGCGCAGGAGGCCCTTGAGCGGGACATCGCGCGCCCGCTGTCGCCGCTCATTCTACCCACCCAATCCCTGCTTACGGACTCAATAAGTGGACGACGCAGACCCTTGACACGAGCTCCGGGCCACACTCGGGGTTTTGGTTAACAAAACAAAGACACGGATGAGTCTGCTCGACGTGAGTGGCTCCCGACATAGTGCAGATCTCCCACTCACGTCCGCGATCCCTAAGCGAGCGATTCAGCGGCCAGAGAACGTACACTTTGTGAGTATGTGGAGCACTTACCTCGAGGTCGGCGAAACTGCTAATATGAGTTAGGTACTTTCTATGCGTCAGGGCCCAGTGGCGCGTCGTCTGATGAACTCGGAGGCGCTCACTATCTGTCAATGGACGTCCAAGGCGGACGACACGCACCATGGAAGCCCCTACCAAGGTTCATATTGTGGTTGCCAGTCGCACACTGAATGCAATTGGGGCGACAGCCGCGGCCGCGGCGGATGTGAGTAGGTACTGCCTTTGCGTGCCAAGCCGATGCAACTTCGACACGGCTTTGCGCCTGCATGCAAGCGCAAAGGCCGGCTGCGCATGAACCTCAATATTGAGATGTAGTGCATATGCCATACGATCAGTGACACAATTGACAACTTCTACAACACCGTTTCGACAGTAATCTTTCGATGTTGTCATGCTCGACAACATCGCATGCAGCTGCAGCCCATTGCCACCTCGGACATTTGCATGCGAGTGTCCAAAGGCATGCGGCTCCGGTGCAGCGCCTCGGCGGCTGCTCATGGACACCACACGTACGCTTCTGAACGACCCGGGTACGTCTCGTCCAATCGTGGCTGCCCTGTAACTTAGGTACAATGTGCTGCCGGAAGCGTGCAACACGTACCAGCGTTACAACGTTATCGCACAGCCAATGGCATACACCTTCCCTCCCATGTCAATCTGTGAGCGTCCAAACCTTGCAGACTCGAGGCTCGGCGGGTTCCGTTCAGCACCACCTCGACGACATACATCCTCGCCTTTTCAACGTCCGATAGCCAGTACTATCTCGGCATCCTCCTCTGGGACCTCTGTCAATCGCCCTGATCTACGTGAGGTTGCGCGACTGAGTCAGCCATACGGTACCATCTTGTCCGTCGTGCTTTCGCTCTCCAAGTCTGCCCATTCGCACCTCTCGCCGCCAGACCAATCGCCATACAACGCCGTTATGAGCCTACCCGAGGTACGCATCGTCGTTTTCACTGGCGCGGCAGACAACTGATCACATCTCTGTTGTATCTGTGGATTGTGTAGGAACCGTCGGCTAATGCCGCGATCTCACTGAACCAGGGCGTCCAAGAGAACACAACGACTCCCGGACCCAACGCGACGCCGTCGCCGACCACCGCCGTCGGTTCAACGAGCTTAGGCTCTAGCGGAGGCGATGGGCCCGGACCGTCAGTGAGTATATGCGAAATTGAAGGGAGGATCATCGGATTGCTCACTTGTATGCACAGTCATCGAACCCGGCCGTTACGGGTACTAGTGCGGGAGAGTTCCCAGTGCCTCGCGACTCCGCATCCAGACCTCCGAATCAGGTGAGTACGAACATCGAACAGTCTCTTATGCGTGAAATAATCTTAGTCTGATATGCGTCATCAGGACCCGCATGAGCGAACGGATGGGGCAGAGAATCCGCCATCAGGAGACCCTCCAGCACAGGGAATAGCGCAGTCAGATCTTGAAAAGGTTTTCAGCGCACTCGAGAAGTTCATGAAGCCACGGAACCCAACAGATGCACCAGAAGCTTGGTTGAAACTGGCGGATACAGCGTGGGCCTATGAAAAGGACCGTGCAGATCGATGGCGGAATGAAATCAATACGCTCCTCGTCTTTGTGAGTCATGTTCACACCGCTGACCAAGCGCGCGCGAAGAGCAACTGAGAGATGCTTCCCTTGTAGGCCGGCTTGTTTTCCGCCGTCCTCACCGCTTTCGTGGTTCAATTATATTCCGTTCTGCTGCCGGCACCTGACCCCAACACGGCCATCCTGGAGCGCATAGCAGCACAACTCGGTAACATGGCCACCGATGCGGTCGCGAGCGCCTCGGTTCCGGTGCCGACGGTTCTCACGAACACTTCATCTACAAGCATCTCCTCACCATCTGCTGCGCCCCGTTGGATCGCCGCGCTGTGGTTCGTCGCCCTGGTCTTCAGTCTCAGTGCGGCATCCGTCGGTTTAGCCGTGAACCAATGGCTGAACTTCCACGCGACGGAGAAAGCTGGGCTGCAAGACGCTGCCCAGAAGGCTTGGACGTGGCAGCTCCGTAGGCATGCGATGGACAAGTGGCAAGTGGAGCGCATGGTCAGCATCCTTCCGTTTCTCCTGCAGGTGGCCCTTGTCCTCTTCCTCGTCGGGGTTGTGGGCTACCTCTGGGAGCTTGGCTTCGACATCGCCGTCCCGAGCACGGTCTTCGTCGGCGCCTTGCTTCTCTTTCTAGCTTTCACCTCCGTGTCACCTGCATTGGTCGATTACAGTGCCTATAAGTCTCCCCAAGCATGGTGGATCCGCAAGGCCTGCAAACCCATGTGGCTGGGGATTTACTGGGTCCTCCTGCAGTTGTGTCGGACTATCTTCCTCTTCGTCGACCGAGTCGACGACTGGATTATTTCTCTGACTCAGTCTCGGTCCGATTGCGTAGCTCGCATTTACAGGCGGATAAAGGGGATTCGTGATTCCCTCTCTCGGCGTCGATCGTACGTGCGTACATTGATGGACGCATCTGACTGGCTGGCACATGAACAGTCATGTCTGGGTGACTGGACCACCCGCAGCGAAGCAAAGTCCCTATTAATGGACATTTATTCCATTGCAGACGACACAGACGTCCTTCGCGCGATGGCAACATGCGTGCGTGCGATGCCTATCGCCCGAGCAATCGAAAACGTGACGGGGATCGGCCAAACTATTTTCGACGCCTTGTCAAAACGACAGGATCCGCGTTCACAGGCATCCGGGCTCTCTGCATCGGCATCTGGTAGTCAACTGCAATCTGATGGCTTGGACAGCACCTCTACGGCTTTGATAGGTCGAATGGTGCTGGAGACATTCACTGGCGCGCATACAGAACTTGACGACAGCCCTCTTGACTTGGACTCAAACCGTTGCTTAGCTGGACTTATCCGCGCTATGCCTCTCGCCGATGGAACCAAGGCCTGCATGACTTTGTTTCAGCATTTACGCGGTGATCAACTGTCCACGGTAAAACGAAGAGCCACATTGCATATTGTACAAAATATTTATGTACCAGTCGACTTCCTCGCGGAGGACAGGATGTACTGGCTGTATTTCAGGATTCAGGAGGCGAGAACATACGACTGTGCACGGCGAACCGAGCTATATCGACTGCGCGATGTTGAAAGTAAGTCAAACATCTGCTTCAATCGCAAGGGGCATAAGCTGAAGTTCGACATAGACTGGGAATGCATACAGACTGCACTCACGGCGGTATACGAAACCCATGACCCTGTATCCACCATCCAAATCACGACAACCGTTCTGGCCATATGCATGTTATCCGTCGAAAACAGGCACGCATTGCCAGCCGAGCCGTCGAGGGGAGCTTACATGGCCGACATGCTCCGCCGATTCGACGAGCACTTGGCTACCCTCCGCCGCAAGGAGCTGCGAGACGCTGTGCAAGACCTCCCTCCCGCGGCCGTATACAGACTCGATTGGGTGTTGTCTCGCATGGTCTGGCGTGGCGACATCTATGCGTCCTGGAGTACGACCGACTCGGAGTCGGAGATTCGCCGGAGCACCATGATGTCCACCAATCACATCGCGCGGCGACTCCAGTGGCTGCTGGAATACAATGATTGGACGCCACCAGGGACGGTCCAAGGGTTCCGCGTTTACTTGCAATATTACGTGCGGTGGGCACAACGGCGCCTAGAACAAGAACAAGGGATAGACCCGAAAGATTGGTCAGTCATCTTCGCCGCTCAGGATGTCAAAGACACACTGACACTTGCAACAGGGACTCGGAAGGAAGGCTCGAATGCGCTCCAGATGAGCCCCAGAGCGAAGGCGATCAACGCGTCGACTCCCCGCAGGCGGCTGGCCCAGAGCCTACATCGGAAGCTGTGGACGAGCAGGAGCCGCCGGAGTCGCGCATGGACAGTATCAAGCGATCTATAACGCAGTTTATGTAAGTGGTGAATCTGGTACTCGTCCCACGTTCGCTGATCCCCTCTCTATAGCCGTGGTGTCTGGCGAAAATTCATAGGGACTGCAGCGCAGGAACCGGACGCTGAGAAGGGGGCCGCTGGGGCTGATACGAACGCAACACAAGATGCACCCGGTGCTACGGACGCCGCACCGACAGCCGTCAGCGGGGCCCCGCCGGTGACCGCGACGACGGCCGACGAACCGCCGCAAGGGCAGGACGCGGCCCAGGCTGGGTCAGTGCAGTCTCTAGACTACGAAGACCCGCACGCAGACGACTCGGGTGCCGCACGCGGAGTAGCTGAGGACGGCGCGGACGCCGACGAAGGTCGTCAGGGCGGACTCGTAGGCGCGTCCGAGCACGCAGATGAAAGTCAAGGCGGCGACGCGCGTCCGAGTCAGGAGGGACTAGCTTCACCGGGCGACACACCTACGCAACTGTCCGCGTCGCACTGCGAGCCATGCAGCCAGAGTCCGAACGACGGCTGATTCGGAGGACGGAGGGTGGTGGCATTGACGTCACGGTGTACGTCGTACGTTGCTGGATAGACCATCACCGCCGAATGCTGACGCTCACTGCAGGCGGACAGCATGCGCCGACTTTTGACGAACCGTGACGGTGATGGATGAACCTCTCGGTGCACGAACGATTTCTGAGGCTGCGATGGGCTGATCTCTCGTGTATGTACTCTGGTTCTCGGTATAGCTGTTTGTGATGTTTGTGTAAGCTATGGTCTCGGAGTCTCGATACGAACGGGTTCACTGACTGTGTGTACGATACACTTGTGTTCACCGACCGGAACGCCTGGAGCTTCCGCGAACGGGGTGTTGCTGTCCAGCGTCTGTATCATGTCGTGTACTATTTGTTCGGTACAACTCGCCTCCTGTACGTCTGCTTGGAACCGCTATTGGACTATCGCGTATCAACATAACGCGCCACGTCCCGTCGAGCGGTGTGCGACAAGCGAGGGCGGATATAAGTGGGGTATAAGTATATTGTGAGTTCTGAACATATTTCGCGACGACCATTACAATTTGTGCCGCCGCGGCCACTAGACAATATGCGCAGTCTTCTGTGCTACCCTGCGACAGCAACATTGCTCGTACGTCGCGCCGGGTTGACGGACCTGCCTCGGTCACTGGTGCACCAGCATCTGTGTAGACTAGGTAAGCTTTAGTACATACCGTAGTCTCGTTCCTCGGTCATCACCACCTCCTGCTCTCACAAGCCTCGCATGCGGCGAGTCGCAGCCTTCCCGTCTTAACTGATACACTCATGCATGGACGCCTCGCGGAAGGGCTCCGCCTTCGACGCGGTACCACTTGACGCGACTGTCGAGCGTGCAGCCGGTTCAGCCGAGGAGGCGGATGCTGGGCGGCGCTCTCGGATGAATTGACATAGAAGAATAGAGCGTGAAGTGAGCATGTAAAAGGTAAGGGATCTGTAATGAAGCAGGACGACGCAAACCGTAGACGAACGAGACAGAACGTACCGCCGCCAAGAGGCCTCGAGCAGAGTCACTGGCGGTGGGAGCTCAAGCGACGTCATCCGACTCCTCGACTTGGACCACCTAGACTAGGGGTTCCACCGGTGTGTATGCGCACGAAGGCGGGGAGGCTTGGGGTCCAAGGCAGACTGCGCTGTACCCCGAGGCTGTGACGTCAGCTGAGCCCAGCGTCCCGCCCGTCATGCGCCCGTGTTGTACATTGTGGCGACGCCGTGCTCCTTCGTGCGACCCGGGAGATGCGTGTGTAGCCCAGGCTGTAATATCGATTGAAGGTCGGGAAGGAGTAGACGGCAATGTCGCCCGGCGCCAACTGAGCTCGTCGAGGGCGCTGTTTCCGGCCCGCCCGCCCGCCGTCTCCGACAATCGTCCGAGGCGCGTTTTGGGCGCGTCGCACACCCTCGTTCCCTTCCACTGACGGCAGCGAGCCTCAGCGAGAACGTTCGAACCATCGCGCATCTTCTTCTCCTCGCCGTGCTACGCTGGCAGTCGCCGTTCACGTAGCCTCTCCTAAGGCACCCACCTCAAGAGCTCCGCCTCTGCTGCATTCCTCCCCGGCTACTCACCAATACTCTGCGCATACCCGCGCACGCTTCCGCTCATGGATACAACTTGAAGATCTCCCGCTATGACACCCTTCGTCCCTGGCTGGTTCAAGTTCTCGCATCCGCCCTCCCAGGAATGTCGACCGCTGAACGGCATCAGTCCTGCCGGCGTGCGACCCCCAGGCATCCGTGCGCTCTTGTCCATCCGGCTTGCTATGAGCATACTCACGAGTCTCTCGACTACCTGAAGTAGGCATTATCAGGTCCTTTGCTGGAGTAACCTCCTGAAGTTGACTGTCGAGTACCGTGGGCGAAGCCGCTTGCGTGCCTTCGCTCGTTGCCCCTCTAGTGACTCACTGGTAGTGGGCGGCCCGGGCAGTGATTACGGGTGAGTACAGCCTCTCTCTAGCGTCCAACAGACCATAGCGTGAGCCGGGACGTGACGACAGGCATACGTGCCAGCAAAGCTAGTTCAAATCCGGACGTATGCCTCTGATAGGTTGTCCGGAATCATGCCTCGCCTTCATATCTGACTCACTCTCTGCTCCTCTCGCGCCCGGTATCGCCATAATCACCCGCTGCCTCGTCGACCTTCGCGAAGCTTCGTGTCACAGAGTACGCACTCGACTCAAGTGCGTCTGTCCGGCGGCGGGTCGACAGGGACGTCCGTCATTCGAGGCAGAGTGTCGGTCAAGAGCCACTGTGACGGAGTGGATTCCGCCTCAGTCTGCCGAGCCCCGTGCGCGATCGGACGTGGTATTGCTCGAGCATCCCAGTGCAGCCGTTCCGCCGGTACCACAACACAGGCTGCGAGCAATCCACGTTCCTTTCTCCCGACTACATGCTCTTCCATCCACGGCGGCCCACTGATTCATACACCTGTTGCGACAACATGCTCTGTTCGCGAATCATACTAACCAAAAATGAGCTTATGCGCACGGAGGTCGCTTCCGGCTCACGCGCATGATCCATTCAGTAATCTTCACCGCAGTCACGGCGAGCCCCGCTGCATCATGTAGAATCACGGTGTACACTCGCGCCTCCAAGACCGGTGCATACAGCTGACCCGGTCCCCACGGCGGTCGTACTCGGCGTCGGTCCCCAGGATGAACAGTATCTGGTATGGTGAGTCCAATCTGTCGATAGCGCACAATGCTACGATGTTCGGTGTCCCCGTCGTTGAACACATGCAACCGTAGCGTGTGCTTATCTGCTACCCTGTAGTCCTACCCGCGCAGGCTGCCGTATCGTGTTCAGTCTTATGCGGTTTCGTCTGATCATTGTTCAGTACGCGCAGTTCTCGGTTTGTCTACTGTGTAGGTGTCATCCTCAAAGATCAACCCCATCAGTACCCTCCACGCCGCGATAACCGGAGGTCAGCCATCATCGAACGCGATGCTGCAGAACCCGCAGACTAGATAGCCCAACTCAAGGCGATCCGTCGATCGAGGAGACCCGAAAAGCGCGGTACGTTTCACCTCTTGGTTTAGCGTGCTGGCTGTTCACATCCCCCCGTCATGAAGTGCCTCAGAGACCCGATGCGTCGTTTGCGACAGACCCCCTGTCCTCAAGACCGACGCTACGTCCGACTCGAGGTCCTACACGATGTGTTGTCTCGGGAGGTACGGGGAAGCTCGCGACGAACGCTGTCCGGACGCAGATTGAGGTGCGATCCTCGTTTCCCGCAGTATCATCATTTTGTGTCCTCGCCATTGCGATGTCTGCGCACACGCCCCCGGATTTTGTACATACAGGACCTTACCACTCCCTTCGGACAGCTTCTGACGGTGTCAATGGTTGTTCATTATCGACTAACGCACCGTACGTTGCCAATACCCACCCGTTTATTACCCTATTATGCCAAGTATTCAGCGACTCGTAGGACGGATAGATAAGTACCCGTCGACGGCTTATATGCCGTCAAAAGGAATTCGAAGAATTGTCCCTAGCTGTGCGCGACACGAGATGACATTCATTAATGGTCCTGTTTTGACGTGGCTCGCCAGTGGTCTGGAGGAGCAATGACGCGACTGGTCGGGTACAACCGCAGTCGACCGGTAGAGATGCAATCTGGGGCGCTTCGCGGATGCTAAATTTAGTTCCGCGGCTCGACGAGTTCCTGACGTCAGACCATCTCCTTCCCTTCACACTGGTTCAAGCTCCTTAATTTACCTCCGCACCGCACCGCATTTATGACCGAGTGCCATCCGGCGACCTTTAATCCTTCCAAATGCGTTCTCCGCCGTCGATTCTGTGAGAACAAGCGTAACGGCGGTCGATCAGCGCGAGTGTCCCGGGCGCAGACGATGCCCGAAGGGCAATCGCGTGAGGTAGGTACACGACTTTCTACCCTTTATATACCCCTCCCCTTATCCATTCTCGGCCAGGTACTATCGCGGCCGAGCTTGCGAGCTCGTCCCTGACCGTATGCTCCAACAGATTCATCGAGACACCGGCTGCTTCAGAACAGCGCTACTGCAAGCATCATCTTGTCAGTACTTCCGGAAAATATAATTACAGAGCATTAGAGCCACAGTGGTTGTGGAAACAGCGTACACTGGCACTGAAGCACAGACTCGGGCGTCCTCAACTTACAAGAGCGGCAACACCACGACACCACGAGTCAGGAAGTCTCGACTAAGGATAGCGAGACAGACTATCATCCGCAGTACGTATCCAAGCAAACAGTCTCCGGATCCGTGGCTGTAACCTTCCTAGCGCCAATCTTCAAGTTAGCCGTGCCTTCTGTGAAGCCGGATACGTAGGACACCTCGTCACTGCCGGACTGCAGGTGTTGGCGAGCATTCAGGCTGAAGGAAGTGTGAATAAGGTGCAAGTTAGCGCAGACGATGGAAGCCCATGGTTGTTGCTTACACGGCCATCATCGAGTTAACATACACTGTGAGAGAAATTCGGTGAGTTCAGGCATCAGAGTAGACATGCTGTGGCGTACTCTTGACCCCCGCACAGTTGAAGATGAACCACGTCAACGTGCTGGGTGCGATAGACGACAGGAACTGACACGGCGTTGATCTCTAGCTCTGGGCGCTGACCAAGTGTCGAACATAAAGACGAACCATTCCTAGATTTACGATCTGTATCACGCTTGAAGGCGATCAGTCTGGAGTCAGCGAGATGGTCCAGTGGGATCGGCAAAACGCACGTCGTGAGGATCCCGCGGTTGACGATGTAGACTGTAAGTGTCCGGATGACATTGTCGGTGCTTCAGGCGCACATGTCAGCCCGGTACGGATCGAAATGCAGAGAAATTACACACTTTTTGAAGCCCGTCATCCTGCTGCGCAACATCCAGCAGAGGGCAATGCATATACATACGTCCGCTCCTGCAGCGGCACAATTGTTTATGGCGCTCGGTACCTGCGTGTCTGTCGTCTCAAATCAGTTCATCGTACTTGGCCTAGAGGCTTACCACGTCTGGGCGAAGAGTATTTGAGATAATCCAGCCGTGCGTACTGGAACAAGTCAATGTGCGGCCATTCGTGACCCACAGCTCTGCTTACGCAGTATCGTAGACTCCCACTGTCAATGGCGAAGGAGTAGTCAGCGCCGCGGCGATCTGCTATGGATTATGCCATCTCACCGAGGCCGGATACTAGCATCGTGCGTGGTCACCGTACAGTCAAGCGATCATGATCTTCCCGACATATAACTCACTGAAAGCCAGTAGAGACAGTACCATCTATCTCAGGCATGTCCATGTCAGCATGCAGCGTTCCGATGAATGGAGAAGTGCGCTCACGGGGGGGATAGTCACTGTCAGTCGCATTAAGTTATACGTTGATCTGGACTGCCCAAATACTGACAAACGTAGAGGGTTCAGCATTAGCCACCAGATGCAGGATTAGACCCACGTCGCCAAATTCCGTGGATATAGAAGCTACATATCGTGATATGGATCAGAATTCACGTAGCAGTGCTAGAGCCGGTGGATTTGGATACATTTGAACAACGCATATAGTCGCGCGCTGATCGGATTCAAGTTATCAGTCGTGTATTATGTTTGCTCAATTGTTCGAGAGAAGGATATCCGCACCAGCATCGCATATTGCACCTATGTCATTGATATTCGACGGCTGAGCCTCCAACGAGAAGTCTACAAAACTCACTGCAAAAATTCTAGAGAACTCTGCGTTAGAAGAAAGCAGGCGATGCGAGCAGATCAAAAGTACTTCGGCACGACGGTAAGGGCAAGTAGCTGCGCGTGGCCCTGAACAACATAGGACCATACAATCTGCCATATGATCAACCTCGCTCAGCATAAGGAGGAAATTAAGATATCTGGAGGCCACATACACCGACGTCCGAGATGGTTATGACCGTGTCGAGCGTCCTTGTCGACCTAGTAGTCAGTCCCATGCTACCGAGCGTCAAACCCTCGCACCAACAATGTGCAGAACACCTGAATGATCCGCCAAAAATCAGAGCTATACTGCGTCGTGACAAACACAGAACGCACGAGTGTCTTCACGAGTAGTCTGTCGCGGCGCAGATAGTGCCAAGAGTAATACGCGACTTGAGCCAATGTCGAGCCGTAGAACCTGCCGCCGGTGCAATGAATCAGTTCGGGTCCCTCAGGGCGAGGCAGTACCAGGGAAAAACTCACAATGCGGAGAAAAGTGCGCCAATTAACACACTGCCCATCGTAGGGTTCAAATTGAGTTGTAATATAGACATAGTACTCGGCAGAATGGTTGAGGTTGCAGCAAACTGAACAGTCCAAGGGCGCAGCTTCGCCGTATCTGACTTGGACATCGCATACACAGAGACACGATGTCCAAGCTTTATGATACGTGGACTTTGTTTACCGCTATCACCAATCACAACTAACGACCCGCCACCTGAACTGGCCCAGTTGTAACTTACCACGACTCGGGCAAAGTAGGTACCAATGAGGCACCTCGACGGAGAACCCATCTCTTCTGCGGTGTCGTATCAATGGTGCAATTGAGAAGCTCAGATTGATATCTGAGTATCAGGTGGTAGAGCTTCATGTACTTACCAATGGTGATTCATCGTGGAGGAGGGGATCATAGGACTCCAGACAAGGCGCCGATATGTCCGATCCTGGTGCGGCGATACACGCCCAAATAGGACACCTATGTCAAATCCTGGTGCGGCGATCTTCCTGCGAAATGAAGGGCGCGAGGTCTGATCCATATGCGGCCATACAGGCTCCGCACTGGCATGTCCTACCACCATACAGACAGTGATTGCACCTTGTATAAAGTGCATGCTGTAAATGCAACTACTTTTGGGGCATAGATTCCTCTGTAGAAAACACGGAACTTGGCGAGTCCGTCGAGATCAAAGCACCTTCAAGTTGAACAGTGGAAGATGATCAAGTGTGGACGAAGACTCATCGTACAGCTGCGGAGAAAAGCAAGTTTTACTTCACTTTCCAACTAGTTTGCTCCATAACTGACGATGGTATCAGCGGATCTTGGTGAGTAGCAATGGCCATAGTGCGGGCGCCGGGGGTTATGTACAACGAAGGGCGGGAGGCCATCTCCCCTGCATTCCGACATTCCGACATGACCGATGGTGCGCGGCGTGCGATAACCTCGGCGCTCTACGTGCGTGGCTCGAGGATGTACTGCAGAACAGCTTGCATGAGTAGTCGAGGATAGCGCAGACTTGATCGCGCACAGCATCGGACGACTGGTAAAGATGTGATCTTCAAGTTAGGCGCTTCGCAGATGCTAGTACCTCCTCCAGTAAGTACTAACCTATGATGGTAGAGTGTCTGTCGCTTCGTCTAGGTCCAGCGGTCGTCTTGACTAGGAGACGCACGCCGTCGCATATGTCAAACATGGTGCAGTAGGTCGTCAGCTCTGTCGAGAACACAAGTCGTGGCCGTCGGAAGAAAGGTCGAGGCGCGTGCGGAACAAGCGCCCTGCGGTCATGATCAGGCTCAGCCTGACAGCCTGAGCGGTGTATCTGTCCATTAGAGCACGTGCACAGGCCGCAGCGACTCGGTGGTATACGTCCTCGATCGCGTCGGAAATATGCGATGCGGCGCTTTACGGTGGAGGGCTTCTGTGTACAGCCCCGGGCCCTGCACGTCGTTGCGTGTCCTACACCCCGAGCTAAGTTACGTGAAGCCGTGCGTCTGAGTCCCCTACACGCAGCTGCTGTTCACCCCGCCCTGCCATAGTCCTCTCGCTCTCTCGGCCCCGTTGCATCTCTCTATGCTAGATTGATCAACATCCGACGCCGTCATGGACCCGTCCGAGGTACGCACTATCATTTTCGCTGGCAGAGCAGGAAGACTGACTATATCTCTGTTGCATCCGTGTATTGTATAGCAGTCGATCCCGTCAAGGCGCGTCCCTCGTCAAGCTCGAGATCAGTCAAGGGTACCACGAGCAGTTCCTCATGCGCCGACGAGGCACTCAGAGGATAGCGACTAAGTTGTATCACGGACGACCACGCGACCGTCATCGCGTGCCTCGTGTGGGTGCTGAGCAACAACGTCGGCAGGTCGAGCGGTGATTGAGCAGAGGGTGCCAGACCGGGGTGGGATCGCTTCTGTTGAGGTTGGGGCGAGAGGGCGGGCTGGGGCCGACGATCTCCAACGCGATCTTGGCTCGCTGGCTTGGTGTCGGTGGCCGACGTCGAGACAGGTTGTTGAGACCGACGACCGCAACACGAAGATCGACCGGCAGGAGGTTCCGCGAGACGGGAACTTGTAATATGCCACTCTCCAAGCATCGACTGTGCTCACACCGTGCTGCGAATGAAATCATTTTGGATCAAAACGTCTCGCGAAATGGACATGGAGCTCGAAGACGAAGGCGGTACCGTGATCGGGGGTTCTCGCCGGATTTTCTGAAGCATGGCAGTGACGCTCGTGCGGCGTGCATCTGTTCGGTCGATGCAGACTGACACGATACAGCCAAATCTGAAACGAGCTCACCATCGCACCTGTGTTAAGAGAACCCACGAACTAGCTCAACGCGTGCTTTGTCGTAGACTCGTACATCGCGCGGACCCGCCATGAGCTCGCAACTTCACGAAGCTCGAGTGCTCCACAGCATTCATGACTACCCAGCAAAAGAGCATCGGTCTTGCAATATAGATAGATCACGTATATGATCACATACGATCTGAGGAACGTTATCCGTCCACTGACAAGCAGTGCCACACCGTCTTGCCTGCAATGCTCGCACGAATGGATCATCGTCGATGCACCCCGATGTTTGCCTGCCCGGAAATGAGGCGTTCACCCATCTATCTGGGCCACTCGAGGGTCAGCTTCCGAGGTTCCAAAGGACAGCAGATGACCAGAAGTCCACAGAACTCACCTTCGAATACACCGCAGCCTATGTAGGTCGGGAGCTATAGCGTACCGTTGTCCAGAACTTTTTCACTGGCATCTGTTGTACCCACGATGCTTGCCTTGCACAGCGTCGTCGCCGTTCATCCTTGCACAGCGAAGGACCGCAGTCTCTCCCACGGCTCACCATCGCAGATACATGAGAAGAAGAGAACCGGATGTCAGACATTGCACCCGCAATACACATCTTCAAACTCAACTTCGTCATTCCACGAAGCCTCGAAGCTGTTCAGATACAGATGTCAGTTACCGCATTTCTCCTATTGGCGAGAGGCTCCTCCCCATCCGCCTTCGGATGTAGACACATCTGTCTACGTCTTCACATCCATATCTCTGCTGCATCGCCCGCACGAGGCATCTACGATGACCACATGCATTCAAAGGCGGCCGGATATCTGCTTCGAGGTGGGAGCTGTGCGGATCACAGACGGGTTCTTCATTTAACGTGAGTTGAGTAGAAGCACTCACACAGCATAACTTGAATGCGTGTCGAGTAACTGTTGGCCACGCGCAATGACCTGTAATCGGGACACCTCACCAGGCGTGACTTGGGTGTGACGATCCTTAACGCCGCCCAGACGCAGGCGTAAAGCTGAGACAGCTCACCTCAATCCCTCCGTCGAGAGGGATCGCTGGGTCGCCTCATGTTTGGCGGCCCATTGCACGCGCACCCCCATTGGACTCTACTACTTGCCAACCGAACATCCCATTGCTAGTGCATGTATGCAGACCGCCATCGTTGCAGAGTACGACAGCCCACCCATCAGTCAATACAGAAAAGGCAGCATATAAAAGGCAGCCAGACGAGGAAGTAGTAACGACCGTCATGACGGTATTGGCAGCGCGGAAGCGGAGAGGTCTGAAAAGACAGTACCGACGATGCCAGTGCCATCGCAGCACTGGCGCCGGAGCCAACACCGCCAGCGGCGGAGGTGGCTATCTGCAGGGAAGAGAAAGACATCATGATGGGCAGGATGACGTGTTGCAGATATATCGCGACGGACCGTATCCTCGAGTTTGCCATCTCTTCTCCTGTCCGGCGCCCTGCTGCAGCCCATCCAAGTTGACCGGATGCGCCACATGCTGGTCGTTGCCCGCGTACAACGCACCGAATGGACGGTTGACAGGCTTCGCCGCGGGGCGCGGGTGCACCGCATACGGCTGCGACGAGGCGACTCGGAGGCGTACACGGGCTGGTACGCGGGCGAGGCAATGGACATGTGTGGGGAGACACGGGCGAGGCGAAGCCGTCGAGCTTCGCGACACTCTTGGAAGAAAGAAACCCCAGCAGCCGCAACATCGGCCAGTCCACCAATCAGCCTTCATTTCGTCGATAAATGTCGGAGAACGAGTAATGGAGATGTGGATATGCGCTACGAGAACGTCGACGTTCGCGCGAGGATAAGCGCAGGACTCTCAGTCCGCGGGCATTGGTAGTGGCGGATGCAGTGAGGGACGTATGCATTGCAGTGAAGAAGGCGGGACTCTCCTTGGCTTCGTACCACCACCTTCGGCGATTTTCCCACGGTCGATTAGGCCAACCGGGAAGCACGACCGAAGACAAGTGGACTTCTAGCAGGGCATACACTGCCCAACTTTCAACAATCCATACTCCGTATTGACCTACTTGCTCATGGCTGACAATGGAAAGAAGTCAACACCAAAGACGACAGACAGAACGAGTACGACGCGGCCTCCGGCGTCCAAGGCACCCAGCATGTCGACCAGAAGCTCTCAAGTAGCAGCGAGCGACAATCCTACCGTACGACCGTTTGACACCGAACAGGCCATCAAATACCTGTCGCAATGGTCTCTCGTACCTGACGAAGTAGAACCGAATACGGAAACACTTGCTAATGGACTGCTTTTGCTAGCGCACAAGAGCAACTCAACGTTCGTCACCGACGGCCTCCGTGCTCTCGCAACCTACGCACGGCTGATCACTGCGAACGAAATTGCAAGTAAAGTGCGAGACGACCTCCTCGTCACGCTGAAGGCGAACGAAAACCAACACTCACGGCTCGACGACCTAGTGGAGCGATGCGAGCAATCAGGACAGGAGATGTTTGGAACGGCGAACAGGATCGTAAACGAGGTGAGCAAACTATCTAAGACTGTTGAAGACGCCTCGCGTCTACGAGCGAAGCTCGAGGAAACAGTTAAGAAGGCGGACGAGACCATCGCATCCGCGCAGACCAGTGTATCGAACGCCGCTGAACGTCGTCCCGACGAGCGTGCCGCAGAGGGAATACTAGAACCTGGCGAGATCAGGAACCCTACATATGCCACTGTCATCAACCATGCCCTCCCAACCTCGCATGCGTCGACGCTTGCTACGCAGACACTGCGAGAAAAGCAAGTTTTAGTGGACGGAATTATCACGCGACATGCAGAGGGACTCACACTCTCCGAGGGAGATCTACTCGAGAAGGCCAAGGTGGCCATAGACCTGATGCGCGAGCGCGACATCATAATCCCAGAGGGACTGCACTTCAAGTCGTCGCGTATCATGCCCAACGGAGGAGTCATCTACGAGATGAACTCCGCCGAATCTGCACGGTGGCTCAGGCGTATCACCACCGCAGAAATGTTCGCTGCCACCATGGGCGGCGAAAACGTCACCGTACGAGAACGATCGTACCCGGTCTTCGTCGAATTCGTACCTATCCATTGTGACCTTACTGACCCCTACGCGCTCATCGAGTATGCGAATGCCAGTAACATAGAGAGTGGAGCACTCACCAGTGCCAAATGGATCAAGCCCGAAGCACGTCGAACCGAACGCCAAACAGTTGCTCATGCGATCTTCAAGTTCAACTGTCCGCGAGCTGCCAACCATGCCATCCGGCATGGGATGATCATACGAGGAAAAAAGGTATATGCCCGAAAACCGGAACAAGAACCCCGTCGCTGTCACCGTTGCCAGAAGGTCGGAGCTGATCACAACGCTAAGGACTGCAAGAAACCGCAGGTATGCGGTACCTGCGGCCTAGGGCACGACTCCCGTGACTGCACAGTCGAGGACCCGAAGTCCTTCCACTGCGTAAACTGCGACGTGGATGGACACGCTGCGTGGTCCCGGAAGTGCCCCCACTTCGAGACGGCGAGGAAACGCAGGCTCGAACGCTCCAAGGAGAGCCTGTACAGGTACTACCCGACTGCTGACGACCCCTCGTCCTGGGAGCTCGTCCAAGAAACCCCGGCAACCAACCCGAATCCCGCATACCCACCGATGTACCAGCGTCAGACACAACCTGACCGATGGGACCATGAGCCCTGGCGCCCGACGGGCCGCCATGGACACCACTCAGGCGACCGCAACTCCTCACGCCAACGTCCAGAGCAGCCCACAAACAACGCGAACACCACACCAGTCGGACGCCCAAGCCAAGCGGCCCGCGCTGCTCATTCCCGGGCTCAGAATCCTGCTCGCCAGACCACCCTAGACGACATGCGCTTCGGCTCGCGTCCTGCGTCCGCGCAAAACATTCGGGGGACAAACTGGGCTGACGATCATGACTAACACACGGCGACCAATGCTCCACGACTTGCGACTACTCTCCATCAACTGCAACAAATCACTCGACGGACAACTAGCCCTTCTCAGCAATATCCGTTCTGCTACTCACCACTATGACCTCATTCTTATACAGGAACCTTGCCTACCGAACGTAAACGGCTTACGACTTACACGAGCGACGCCAGACTGGCGAGTCATATACCCATCATGCCACCATGACACCACTCGGCGAACCCGCTCTGTCATCCTTGTCAATCGCAAGGTTGCGACTGACGCTTGGACAAGCATCCCCACCGACAACCCAGATGTAACTGCGATAACCCTCGACACGTCGAAAGGTAAAGTCCATATTTTCAATGTATACAATGATCAGACCCACGACAACAACACACGAATGCTCACCCGTCTCACCACGACGCTCAACCGCAGACACCCAGGCAGCCATGCACTATGGATAGGGGACTTCAACCGACACCACCCCCTATGGGATGAACCACGCAACGTCCACCTCTTCGAAGAGCACTACCTCAATGCGGCGCAACACCTACTCGACTCGCTAGGCGAACACGAGATGGAGATGCTCCTCCCAGCTGGCACGCCAACCCTACAAGCCAACAACAGCAAGAACTTCACTCGACCGGACAACGTCTTCGGCTCGCACGAATTAGGTAACACCGTATTGTCATGTTCAGTCTTCCCCGACCTACGTCCACCATTGACTGACCACTTCCCTATCGAGTTGCACCTCGACCTATCTACGCCAGCGACAGTGCTACCGAGTAAGTACAATATTCGCATGACTGACTGGGATACCTTTAGGAAAGCACTTGAACATGAGATAGCGAGGCGGAGCATTCCCTGCACCCGAATCGCAACAGTTGAAGACTTCGACCAGCGTCTCCAAGACCTAACAGATGCAATCCAACAGACCATGCGCCAAGAGATCCCAGAGACTAAACCGTCACGGTATGCGAAGCGATGGTGGACGAAAGATCTCGAGAAGCAGCGCGTAGAAGTCCAACGACTCAACAAACAGTCATTCATACTCCGTGAGTACCCTGCCCATCCTGCACATGCAGAGTACAAAACCGCACGCAATCGATATATCGATGTGATTCGAGCGACAAAGAAGGAGCACTGGGAAACCTGGCTAGAGTCTGCCACGTCGCAGACAGTCTGGACGATAGGGAAATACATACAGATGGGTGCTACTGACGGTGGACAGGCACGTATTCCAGATCTCAAGAAACCAGATGGTACGGGCACTGTGTCCGGAAATGTAGAGAAGAGCCAAATCCTCTATGGCGCCTTCTTTCCTCCCGAATGCCCCCCTCCAGACATCCCTCCTACCCACGAATACCCTCCACCTCACTTCCCCACTCGCCCTGTCTCCGATGCACAGATCCGCGATGTTATTCAGAGACTCAAGCCGTGGCGCGCACCAGGCCCAGATGGTATACCCAATGACGTCTACCGCCACTGTGCCGACCTCCTCATCCCGCTGCTTGGCCCACTCTATCGCGCGACCTTCGAATTGAAATACTTCCCGGCTGCCTGGAAGGAAGCGAAGACAGTGGTCCTTCGCAAACCTGGTCGAGATGACTACCAACTCCCAGGATCCTACCGCCCTATAGCCCTCATGAACTGCATGGGGAAGATCTTATCTGCGTGTGTCATCGAGTCCCTGAAGTTCGAACTCGAGACGAGATCCCTACTCCCTAATACCCACTTTGGTGGCCGTCCCGGCCGCAGCGCCACCGATGCGATCATGCTCCTAGTCACCACCATCAAAGACGCATGGCGGAACGGCCTCAAAGCCTCCACCCTCTTCCTCGACGTCAAAGCTGCCTTCCCCAGCGCGAGCCCAGAACAACTGTTTCACGATATGCGTGACTTGGGAATCCCAGACGACCTCGTAGACTGGTACCGACGTAAAATGGATGGACGGACTACCGTCCTCCTCTTTGATGATTACCAGTCCAAGCCATTCATCCTCCGTAGAGGGATCAACCAAGGTGATGCCGACTCGGGTGACCTGTACAACATCTACAACTCGCCGCTCCTACGATCAGACATCAAGAGGGTCACGACCTCCGGCTTCATCGACGATGTCGCTGTCACTGCAGTAGGAAAGACCTTCCGTCGCACGCACCAGCTTCTTCGGCAATACATGGAAGACAAACGCCCTGGCCAGAGCGCACTCCACTGGTCAGCAACCCGACACTCTGCGTTCGAGATGAACAAACTCGCACTGCTCAATCATGACCCGGCAGGCGACGACGAGGGTCCCGCCCTCCGACTGTCGCAGCAGACCATCCCAGCCTCGAACTTCACCAAATACCTCGGTGTCATCGTCGACCGACAATTGCGATGGAAAGAACACACTGCCCGTGCACTCGCCAAAGGGACGACGTGGCTCAACCTCTTCAGACGCATCGCCAAACCTACCCAAGGCGTTGTTTTCCGGTACATCAAGCAACTCTACCTCTCTATCCTCGTCCCACGGATGCTCTATGCTGCGGAAATATGGCTCACTCCCACCTACGACATCCCAGGCAAATCACGCCGTCATGGCTCGGTTGGCGCAGTCCAACGCCTATCACGGGTCCAGAGACAAGCCGCGCTATTGATCACAGGTGCGATGCGAACTACGGCATCAGACGTACTCGACGCGCATGCGAACCTACTTCCCTTTGACCTTCTTGTTGACCGTGTTACGATACAGGCTGCTACTAGGTTACTTACATTACCACCTTCCCACCCACTATACGATAGAATCCAGGATGCGCGCACCCCCGTGAATCATCATAAGTCCCCCCTCCACGAGCTCACTCAAGCCCTTCGGCTCGACAGATGCCGAAATGTCGAACACATCCAGGCGACTCGGCAGCCTCCAGGCTGGATGCCGAGGCATGCAACGGAGATTGCGGACAACAAAGATGTGGCAGAAGAAGAGGACCGTACCTGGCAGGCGAAGGACATCCCGGCAGTCTACACAGACGGCTCTGAAATCGACGGCGGAGTAGGAGCCTCAGCAGTCCTCTACATCCCCAATGACCCACGACTACACATCTTCAGATACTACCTCGGGTCAGCGACACGACACACAGTGTACGAAGCCGAAATCGTCGGGATCATCATGGGAATGGAACTCCTCACACAACTCGCACACCGTCTCGTCCAAACATCCTGCGCTGCCGACAACACGCCATGCCTCCGAGCCTCGCGAACGCGCTCCCGCCAGCCCGGCCACTACCTCCTCGACGCCCTACACCAATCTATCAGTGCCTTCTATGATGCACACCCTGACGCGCGGCTCACACTTCGCTGGGTCCCAGGACACCGCGGAATTGACGGCAATGAATGCGCAGACGAGGAAGCCAAGAAAGCCGCAAGGGGCGACAGTAGCCCGCCAGGCGATCTCCCCGAGTTCCTCCGCTCCACACTCCCGTCCAGCATATCCGCGATCCGCAGACATCTCCTCGAGCAAATCAAAGCAGCCGCTGTCCAAAGATGGAAAGACTCACCTCGTTTCGAGGCCCTGGCCCGTATCGACCCCGACATGCCATCGAAAAAGTTCTCCAAACTTGTCGCACCTCTACCTCGCCGCCATGCGAGCCTCCTCATCCAGCTACGTACTGGACACGCGCCGCTCAACTACCACCTCCATCGCATTCGCCGATCCGACACCGCACGATGCCCCGCATGCCGAGCCCACCGAGAGACCGTGCGCCACTTCCTCCTTGAGTGCCCGGAATACAAGCCACAACGCGACTGGTTACGACGCGAGATTGGAAGCAAAGCCCACTCGCTCAAACACCTGCTCTCGCAGGCCGACACCATCCGCCCACTTTTCCGCTTCATACATGCCACTGGCCGCTTCGACCGCACCTTCGGAGGACTTGACCTACCAGCCGAGGAGGACGACGACTGATGACCCACTACCCCTCACACGCGCGCATCCACGATACCCCACTATGAACCATCGCAAACGAACACTATACATTGTACATGGACTATACAACAAGGACTAATCACTCTACTGTACATACATCATAGCCCCTTACGATAATCCATCCCAACTGGCAGAGTGGTCTCTACGGAGATACACCGAGCCAATGACTAGTTAGACACAATCGCTTCGAACTTAGTAGTATAGTACATGTGTATAGTTAGAGTCTACATAGGGCTTCGCCCTCAAATGACCATAAACGGGATTACCAACCAACCAACCAGTGAAGAAGGCGTACAACGAGACGATGGCCAAGAAGTAGGCAAGGATGAGTGAGGACCAAGTACACGAGCTCAATTGGTCGAGGCGGACTACTTACCTGCGCGGAGCTTGTGCCCGGGAAATCTGCGTAATCACCATAGACTCCGAGAGAGTACTTGTGAGACGCAACTCACGTCATTGAGAGTCGCTCCGCTCGCCGCCGACCGGGGTCCAGCCTCCCGTCCGACCTCCACCCTCCACTGGTGACTGGCATGTCCTCCATATACTAGTACTTACCAACGTCCGCATGCATGGCGTGCCACAATCCCCGCATTCTCCGCGGTGCGTCTACCGTTGATGTTCTGCGGAGGAATGATGACCGGTCGAGCATGGCGCAGACGCACAATCCGACGAGGAGGCCAAAAGGAGGGTCCAAAGCTGCAAACGTCCGGTAAAGATGCAATCTGCGGCGCTCAGCGGACGCTAAATTTACTTCCGAGTTACTTCCGAGGCTCACGCTCAACCGCACGTCCTTCTCTTTCCTTCACAGTTCAAACGTTCAATTTCCTGGACGCTGCCTCGACCTCCCACACAGAAGCGTCGACTCGGCCAGCGGACGACCACTCGGCACGGGCTCTACGTATCGGCAGGCCAGCAACGCGAGGACGGACGCGCACGGACGGATGGCGTGAAGACACGCGTGGTACCGTATTAGCTGGGTAAGCATCTCGAATGCTCACGCGCACGCACGACGCTGTCTGATCGTACGCCAGCTACGTCCCCGTCGCGACTCCCACTTCGTAGTTGCACCCAACGTTCCCTCTGTCGCACTTGGGTGGCCAGCCGCCTCTCTCGATCCCAATCTCGCCATCTCTACGCGCCGCGCACGTCGATGCGGATCACAGTCGCGTCTAGCACCCGTGTGCTACTGTACGGCCAGGGTCCGTGAACGGGTGGCCTGAGACACGCGTTTGACGCTTTCCAGCTCGGTATGTGCGACTTGGTTGACTGCTCTGCAGCCCGCAGAATGGCCTCCTGAGCTGGCGGCGCTGGAGAGGGTTGAGTGGCGGTACGTGTCCGTGTGTCGTGTGCCGCGATCTTCACTGACGACGGGCGAGCTACGTCAGCACGCACTAAGTCAGGATGAAGATGCGACGTACGTACGGGGGACACGAGCAAGGCGGGTGGGTTGGACAAGACGAGACGTGGAAGGCGAGAACGGGAGCTGGTGTGGACGCGTCAGGCGGTACGAGCATCAGCCCACGCACAGACGCACGTCACTTAAGGGTGGAGGCGCAGCCCGACGCGTCGGGATCAACTCGCCGTACTACGACGTTCACCGAGAGACCTGGGACGAATAATCAGCACAAATCACACAAGATCGAACAGAGGATGGACGTAGCAGGAGCCGGAAGGCTGGATGCGCGCAAGACGAGGATGGAAGGCGAGAGGGAGGAGGGCAATAGCAAGTAGAGGAAGGCGCAAGCGCAGGTCGTCTCCCTGTCCACGCGCTCACGAACAGTAAAAACACGAACCGACGGACTTCTTGAAGACATCCGCGAGCACCACGACCGAGTCCTGCCGGACGGCCGTCTCGTGGTTCAAGCTCACCGGTGGACGAGGCGCTGTCGCCGCTGGGTTACCGATGCTCCGACGAGTGGCAGGGACTGATCCACGCTAGGCAGCAAGTTGAGTCGTCTGTTACCCTTGAATGCATCGAGGCTGACGACGACCTGTCCCGTCTGCATTCTGAGCTGTCACACGCCGCGAGCCTGAGGCCCACCGCATACCGGGACACCCAGCATCCATCGCGCAACGGCCAGTAGGCTCGTCGTCGAGTCTACGGCGCGGCGCTGCTCAAATGGCATCAGCCTCCTTGACGAGCATCAAAGCGCTGGATGATACGACATTCAGGTCTAATTTGGTCGTTCGCACTGAACCGGCATTCTGGGCTCGCTCGACCGGGCAATCTATACGGCGACCCGGGCCTCTCCAGGGATTCGCATGCCGTGCTGGTTCGTGCACTGGGTGTCGCTGGGTGTCGCCCTGCTCAAGATAGACACACGAGCCGGTCTCCAGAGACGAGCGATTGAACCGCGCCGCTGAGGCGTGCGCGAGAGGCTTCCGTTCACCCTGTCCCGGCGTCCGCAACTGAGACGAGCCCGACGCAGACCCTGCATGTATGTACCTGACTCAGACACTTCCTGTCGCCCATTTCGTAGCAGACCTCCACTTGTTCGCATATCATCGCAGCAATTCAACGCTCCCTCGGAGTTCCTGGAGTCGGTCGACGGCCTGTGAACGACGCCCGTCGGAGCGCTCAAACGCGTTCTTGCACTGCTGATTGGCTCCGCGTCCCGCGTCAGTGCTCTTCCCGTCTCTCAGGCTTGCGGCTCAAGCTCAAGTCCCCCACTGGCCCCTCTCGCTCACTCGCGAGCGCCGCTCTCTGCGTGCTCTCCTCTGCTTCTGGCTGCAGGTCTCTCCTCCCGACGTTTCTCTCCCGCCCCCGCGCCTTCCCTTTGCGTTTCCCGTGCCCGCCGGCCAGCCTCAGTGGCGTGTCGTCCGATGAACTTGGCAGTGCTCGATATCTGGGAGCGGACGTCTAATGCAGACGACACGCACCATGGAAGCCTCGTATGAAGGTTCATATTGTGGTCGCCAGTCGCACACTGAACACAACTGAGGCGGCTGCCGCGAATGCCGGTACTGCTTTTGCGTGAGCCGAATCAGCTTCGACACGGCTTTGCGCCTGTATGTAAGCGCAAAGGCCTGCTGCGAATGTCACCCTATGAGACGCGTGTCCCGACAGGCACGCGCCAATCTCATTCCCGGCCGACGGGTGAGTGGCTCCCTGCCCCGCAAACCCAGTTAGCTGTCGGGGTGCTGCCCGACATATCGGTCGGGAACATGACTGGTACGTTACACGCGTTCTCTCGTCTCGGTAAGTTCGGATCTGTGCGGTCGCTCTAGATCCCAATGTGAGCACTCCAACGCGTCTCGTTACAAACATTGTCTCTTCCCTCTTGCGAGGCTATGACACGATTAACAACTCTTTTGATCGCGTCTCTCGACAGAAATCTTTCGCTATTCTGGACAGCTTCGCAAGGCTATGCCCCCGGGAAATTGAAGGCATCCGGGCGGCCCCGATGCAGTGCCTCGGCGGCTGCTCATGGACACCACAGAGACCACACGTACGCTTCTGTACGACCCGGGTACGTCTCGTCCAATCACGGTTGCCCTGTTGGTACAATGTGGCCGCCGGAACCGTGCACCACGTAACAGCGTTACATTGTTATCGCACAGCCCATTGCATGTACATACCTTCCCTTCCATATCAATACGTGAGCGTCCAAACCCTGCGGACTTGAAGCTTGGCGGTGTGGCTCTCCATTCAGCACCACTTCGACGACATACATCCTCGGCTTTCAACATCCGATGGCTAGTCTCGGCGTCCTCCCCTGTGGGAGCTCTGTCATTTGCCGTGACCTACGTGAGGTTTCACAATTGAGACAGCTGTTTGAGACGATCCTCCGTCGTCCTCTCGCTTACCCTACCCGTCCCCATCGCTGTAAGATACACTGACCGCCATACAACATCATCATGGACCCACCCGAGGTACGCACCGTCGTTCTTCACTGGCACGACACGTAAACTGATATCGCCGTTGTATCCGTGGACTGTATAGGAACCGTCGGCCGATTCTTTGACCCCACCAAACCAGGGTGTCGAAGAGGACGCGATGGCTCCCGACCCCAGCGGGGTGCCTTCTCCGATCACCACCGTCTGTTTAACGAGCTCAGGCTCTGGCGGAGGCAACGGCTCCGGGCCGTCAGTGAGTATTTGCGATTTTGAAGGGCAGACGGGATTGCTCACCTATATGCATGGCAGTCATCAAACCTGGATGGTGGAGAGACTACGGGGGCCTCCCCATTGTCTCGTAAATCTGCATCTACACCTCCGAATCAGGTGAGCCTGAGCACGAACATCGATAATTCTCTTATGCATCAATTGATCATAGTCCAATATGCACCATCAGAACCCGCGTGAGCAAACGGATAGGGCGGAAGATCCGCTATCAAAAGACCCTCCAGCGCAGGGAACAGCGCGGTCAGAACAGGAAAAAGCTCTCTTCAACGTACTCGAGAAGTTCATGAAGCCACGGGACCCAACAGAGGCACCAGACGCTTGGTTGAAACTGGCGGATACAGCGTGGGCCTACGAAAAGGACCGTGTAGAACGATGGCGGAATGAAATTAACGCACTACTCGTCTTTGTGAGTTGCGTCCACACCGTTGATCGAGCGCACGCGAAGCACGACTAAGAGGTGATTCCCTTGTAGGCCGGCTTGTTTTCTGCCGTCCTCACCGCTTTCGTGGTTCAGTACTATGCCGTTCTGCTGCCAGCACCTGACCCCAACACGGCCATTCTTGAGCGCATATCCGCGCAACTCGGTAACACGGCTACGAACACCGTTGTCGCCGCCGCCAGCTCCGAGTCCTCGGTTTCGGCGCGGATACTGACGGGTCGTACGAATTCCTCGTCTATAAGCTCCCCCTCGCCACCCACTGCACCCCGTTGGATTGCCTCGCTGTGGTTCGTCGCCCTGGTCTTCAGTCTCAGCGCGGCATGCATCGCTTTAGCCGTGAATCAATGGCTGAACTTCCACGCGACCGAGCAAGCCGGCCTGCAAGACGCATCCCAGAAGGCTTGGACGTGGCAGCTCCGTAGACGTGCACTGGAAGAGTGGAAAGTGGAGTACATGGTCAGCATCCTTCCGCTTCTACTTCAGGTGGCCCTCGTCCTCTTCCTCGTCGGGTTTGCAGGGTACCTCTCAGAGCTTGGCTTCGACATTGCTGTCCCAAGCACGTTCTGCGTCGGCGCCTTGCTCCTCTTTCTCGCTTTCACATCCGTGTCGCCGGCATTGGTGGGTTACAGTCCCTACAAATCACCTCAGGCGTGGTGGATATGCCAGGCCTGCAGATCGATACGATGGGTAGCTTACTGGCCCTCCTTGCGTCTTCATCGCATGATCACTGCTTGCCTCGGGATTCGGCCTCCGGTATGGCATTCTTCTCTACGCGCGCGTCAGATATACCGTTGGATGGAGGGGATTCGTCAATTCCTTGCTCAGCGTGAAGCACGCGCACGTACATTGATGACGACGACTGACTGGCTGGCACATGAACAATTGTACCTGGACAACTTGATAACCCGCAGAGAAGAGAAGTCCCTGTTTACGGACATATACTCCATCGCAGACGACACAGACGTCCTTCGCGCAATGGGAACCTGCATCCGAGCGATGCCTATCGCCCGAGCAATCACCAATGTTACGGAAATAGGTCAGACGGCTTTCGTCGCCTTATCAAAACGACAGGATCCGCGTTCACGGGTGTCCAGACCCTCTGCTCGGGAATCTGGTAGTCAACTGCAGTCTGATGTTCTGAACAGCACCTCCACCACTGTGATAGGTCGCATGGTGCTGGACACGTTCATTCGCCCACAGACAGACACTCAGGCTCTCGGTTGGAACTCAAACTATTGCATGTTGGCTGGATTGATCCGCGCTATGCCTCTCGCCGATGGAATCCAGGCCTGCATGTCTTTGTTTCAGCGTTTGTGCAATAGTCGGCTGTCCACGAAACAACAAAAGGCCACCTTGGATGTTATACAAAACGTGTACGTGACGATTGATTTCCTTGCGGAGGACACCACGTACGCCAATGCCATCCACAATGGTGCGATGCAGAAGGCGAGATCATATGACTGTGCGCCGCGAACCAAGTTATATCGTCTGCACGACGTCCAAGGTATGTCAACTGTCCGCTCCAGTTGTATAGAGTGTAAGCTCAAATTTGGCATAGACTGGCAATGCATACAGGCTGCAGTCGCGACGGTATGCGCACGCCATGACCCTGTATCCACCATCCAAATCACGACAATCATCCTAGTCATATGCATGTTGTCTGTCCAGAACGACCATACATTACCAGCCGAACCATTGAGGGGAGCTTACCTGGCCGACATGCTCCGACAGTTCGACATGTACTTGGCAACGCTGTGCCGCAAGGAACTGCAAGACACGATGCGACACCTTCCTCCCGCGGCTATATACAGACTCGACTGGCTGTTGGCCCGCATGCCCCGAACCGACATCTATGGTTCCTTGAGTACGACCGAGATTCGCCGGAACGTGATGATGTCCACAAACCGCATCGCGCGGCGACTCCAATGGCTCCTCAAAAGTGATGTATGGACACCGCCAGGGACGGTCCAAGGGTTCTGCATTCACTTGCCAGGGTACGTGACAAGAACACGATGGCGCCTGGAGGATTATGGGACAGAGCTAGAACACTGGTCAGTCATCTTCGATGCTCAGAATGTCCAAGACACACTGACACTTGCAACAGGACAGGATGGCTCAAATGTGCTCCGGATGAGCCCCAGAGCGAAGGCGAGCGACGTGTCGACTTCCCGCAGTCGATTGACCCAGAACCTAAGTCGGAAGCCGGGGATGAGCAGGAGCTGCTGAGGCCACGATTGAGCCGTCCGGTACGATCTATAACGCAAATCACGTAAGCGATGGACCACACAGCATACTCGTTCATTCGTTGCTGATCACATCCTCTCTCTAGCTACAGCATTGGACGCGGATTCAGACCGACAGCCGTGCAGGAACCCGACGTTGAAATGCGAGGCGTGGACGCTGGCCCGAGCGCAGCACTAGATATACCCAGTGCGGACACCGCATCGCCAGCCGTCAGCGGGGCCCTGCCGGTGACCGCTGTGACGCTCGACGAATGGCAGCAAGGGCAAGACGCGGCCCAGACCGAGCCTTTGCAGCCGCTAGATAGCATTGAAACGCGTGCGGACGACCCGAATGTCACACGCGGAGTAGTTGACGACGGCGCGGGCGCGGACAAAGGCCCTCATGACGAGGTCGAAAGCGCGAGCGAGGACGCGGATGGACACCGAGACGACGACGCGCGATGGGAGGAAACACCTGACACCGAAGACGCACCTGCGCAATCCGAGTTGCAGAGTCTGAGTTGGGCAACCAGCACGAGAGCAGCGGCTGATCGGGGATTCGGAGGATGACACGGACGGGTATGACGTGTACGTCACACATTGCTAGACATATCATCGTCGCTGACTGCTGACGTTCAACATTCAGTACTCAGTAGTGACGGACGGACGATCGAAACCCCATACACGAAGATCTGTCTTGGATTGCGCTTGGCTGCTATCCCTACGCTCTTGTATTTCTTATACCTGTCTGTGATGCTTTCGTAAGTTATGGTCTCGGAGTCTTGATGCGTACGGGCTTACTGACTGTTCTACGATACACATGCGTTCGCCGACCCGATTGCCTGGAACTTCCACGAACGGGGTGTTGCTGTTCAATGTCTGTATTGTATGTACTATTCGTTCAGTGCGAATCGCCTCCCGTTTATCTGCTTGAAATCGTTGTTGGATTATCGCAAGGTATTCCGTCGAGCCGCGACAAGCAAGAGCAGATACAAGATAAGAGATTATATTGTGAGTTCTGAACATGCTTCACGATGACCGCCACAATCTGTGCCGTAGCATCCATTAAAGAATACCCGCAGTATTCTATGCTACCCTTGAGATAAGTAGCGACACTCGTACCTCGCGCCGGGGTGACGGACCTGACTCTGTCACTGCTGCATCACTAGCAGCAGCTGCGTAGACAAATAAGCTACCAGTCAGCACTGCACGGACTTCAATATAAACATGCAGTACTCACAGCTTCGTCTCTCTGTCACCACCGCCTCCCGCTCTCACGAGCCTCCCATGCAACGACTCGGAGTCCTCTCGTCTTCTCCAGAATTCGTGTCTGGACGGCTAGCGGAAGGGCGCCACTGTCTTCAATGCCATATTTGACGTGATAAACAAGCGTGTAGCTGGTTGAATCGAAGAGGCGGATGCTGGGCGCCGCTCGACCTCGACTCGCGGCAACACTACTGGGCGGCGATATGTCTTCGGCGTGCGACCCGGGAGATGCGTGCGCAGCTCGGTTTTCTAATATTGGGCAGTGGTTAAATGGCACTGAGCAGCAGCGCCCTCATGCTAGTGAGGGAAAGCGACCGAGTCGATCCCAAACGGGCGCATCTCGAGTTCACTGGTGGAGATAGGTCGAGGCCAGCAAGGCACATTGCATCACAGCAGCATCAGGTGGATGAAAGGCTGGCGGCCGTGGGGCGGAGGACAGACAAGATACAGGGGGGCTGGTGAAGAAACACTGGTGGTCGCCGCGGCGAGAAGACTCAAGAGGAGGAGGAGGAGGAGGATAGCCACGTGCACCGTTGAGGAGGTCAAGGCGATGGTTGATTGACGCCCGCGCTTGCCAGCGCCTGCCGCCCGCTCCTCCTCCTCCGAGGCTCGGTGAGCTGCCGTGCAACGCCTCGAAGTCGCGCTCAATCTCGGCCTGAATCCCTACCTCGCGCGCCCAGATGTCAGCCTCAAGCGATACACTAAATCACATTTGTGTCTGCCTCGGCTTAGACATCGCGCGAAATCCGAATGCTATGTTCAACTTCACTCAAGTCAGAACGGTGTGTGCACCCATTCAAAGAGACGAGGTTCGCTGACGGTATGCCTGAAAGTGACAGGACAGCACGGCGCGCACTGTATCAACGGAATTGCAAAGGCTGACGCTCGTTCATATGCGCGTAAACCTTATGGGATCGCTGAGCTTGCATAGCCGAATCGTAGGTGAAGACGTATGACCCGAGCGTGACAACCACCATACAGTATCTCTTAGTTCGGGTTTATGCTATCGGTACGTCCCATCTTTCCCGTACATCATGAGCACGTTTTTCATGGCTTCTTGGATAGTATTACCCTACTCGCCACCGCCCGGTACTCGTGTCCTTAAGCTTCGAGCAAGCTCAAGTTAAACAGTCGTGTCAAGCTGTATCGCCGCGAAAAACGCGGACCCTGACAAGGTTGCAGGCATGAACGCCGGAGGAGGACCGTCCGGCTCCTGGAGCCTGGTTGGCAAACCATGGCCAAGAGGCGTGAGGCAGATACAATTCTAGCGGCGAAGTGTGTACCTGCTTTACATACTCGCATCGTTTATTGCATTGACTTCCAATCGGCATCGCTAGTGACCGGTGAGCTGGTGAGGAGGAGGAGGAGGGGTGAAGATGTGATCTTCGACGCACGCACGGATGCTGATTACTCATCGGACATGACAGCCACTGCACTTGCCACCTCCGAGTTCTTGACGGAGGGGATGGTCTTCTTGCTTGCCTCGCGGTACACGCAAATTCTCTGAACACGCACAACACACACATAGGACACGTATCTTGCTGCCTTAAAGTGTCTTTCGAAGTCTGGCGTAAGGAGAACTTATGGTCCGTGCGGGCGGGACATCAAGCGCCCGCTGTTGCCGCTCATTTTACCCTCCCAATTACTACTTACAAACCCCATAGGTGGACATTGGACCTTTGACACGATCTCCGAGCCACACACTCGAGGTTTTGGACACAGCAGCAGGGATACGCGTTTCTTTGTTCGACGTGAGTGGCCCCCGACACATTGTTGATTTCCGGCTCACGTCTGCGGTCCCTCAGCAAGCAATCGATAAACCAGACGGAGGCTTGTATGTGGGGCACTTACGAAACCAGCAAAAGTGTAATAGAGGTGCCACGCAATGCATCGTAATTGAACACTAATTCGGTGCTTTCTACACGGTCCCGGTGGTGCGTCGTCTCATGAACACGAATGTAGGTGTCCCGCCGACAGGCATGTGGATGTCTCATTTCTGGCCGACGGGCCAATTATCCTTCGCCGCGCAAGCATACTTACGGCTGTTGGGGTGCTTCCCGAGATATTGGCCTTGAACATGACTGGTGAGTAATGCGCTCTCTCGTGATGAACCAGTCAGCCCGAACTCAGTGCTGCCACGCTAGGTCCCAACATACCTGTGTTCCTATGTGCCTCGTTGTGGATACATGGCCTCTTGCACACTTTCGAGGTCAACGTACACATCACGCCTGACAGCTTCCATACCTGTCTCGACAAGGACCTGTTGCTGCTGCCGAATTACATACATGACTTCGGCGGGCTCTCGTCGATGATGGTACGCGTGTATTTGCTTCTCAGTGCTTGTTTCGCGTTGACGAAGACCACACGTAGGCTTCCGTACGCCTTGATACTTATGATTTCCCCTTACTGAGGTGCAATGCTGACCCGGGACTTAATAACATGTAACGGCGTCAGGATGTCATCACGCAATCTATGACACGTCTCTCTCGTATTACTCTGCGAGCTTGAGCCTGCCTGAATCCTTGCGGACTCAATGCCAGTGGTGCTCATGTCCATTAAGCACCACAGAGTTTGGGGCAGACGTGAGGCCTCGCGGTAGCAATGTGCAGCCATCCTCGGTGTATTTCAAGTTCTGTGGAAGGCTTCGATTCGTTGCCTGTCCTTTGCCTCGTCCTCTCGTCCTCTCCTCCCTCTTCCATCTGTCTACGCTATACTGATCACCATTCGACGCTACCATGAGCGCACCCGAGGTGCGCGCTGTCGTTTTTTACTTGTACAACAAGGAAGACTGATTGTATCTGCTGTATTCGTGGATGTAGGAATTGCCGGTGTACTCGGTTCCCGGAGAGAACGCAAAGACACCCGATCCCAATGCGATGTCGTCAACAAGCAATGCCATCCGTCAACCAAGCTTCAGCCAAAACGGCGGTTCTGGAACTAAGCCGTCAGTGAGTATGAGCAGAATCGAACGGCGAACAAGATCACTTACCTGTATACACAGGCATCCGACCCGGTCGGTGCGGGCACTACGGGAGCCCTCTCGTCGCCCCACGAAATCACGCCCGCAGCTTCAGACCAGGTGAGCGTGGTCGGTGGTCATTCAACTGCATGTCAAGATCTGACGTAAGATGTCAAAAGGGTTCAAATGGGCGGTCGGATGCCAGTGAAACGAAGCATTCGACGGAGTCGGCAGACCACTCGATGAAGGATGCGACAACGCCGTCGGAAATGGAGACAGTTCTGACCAAAGTATTTGAGAAGTTTATGACGCCGCGGGAGCTGCAAACACCGTCTGTCACGATGGATGAAACTGCCTTGGTCAAAGTATTTGAGAGGTTTATGAAGGCACGGGAGCCGCAAACACCGTCGGTCACCGTGACGACGGATGAAACTGCCTTGACCAAAGTATTAGAGAAATTTATGAAGCCGCTGGACCCGCAAAAGGAAGAAGACGCGTGGCCGGTACTAGCGAGAGAGGTTTGGTCCTACGAAAAGGAGCGTATAAAACGGTGGCGCAATGAAATCAATACGCTTCTCGTCTTCGTAAGTCGTATCCACGCATTTCTCAACGTGACGACTTGATGCTGATCTATCTGTAGGCGGGCCTGTTCTCCGCCGTCCTCACTGCTTTTGTTGGAGCATACTACGCCGTCCTGCTTCCACCGCCTGACTTCAACACAATCATCCTCGAGGGCATATCGGCGCAGCTCGGTAATACGTCTAGCAACCCCGACGTCGCACCCGCGAGCTCTTCGTCGCCCTTCCCTCCTGCACCCCCTGCACCCCGATGGATTGCGACCTTGTGGTTCGTGTCTCTGGTCTTCAGCCTCGGATCGGCGTCAGTCGCTCTCGCTGTCAACCAATGGCTGAATTTCCACGCGGAGCAATCAGGATTGCGAACTACAGAGCAGAAGGTTAGGACCTGGCAACTCCGTCGGGACGCCCTTAACAAGTGGAAGGTGGAGTTCATTGTTGGCCTCCTCCCATGCCTGTTGCAAGTGGCCCTCGTCCTATTTCTTGTCGGGATTGTGGGATACCTATGGGTGCTCGGGATTGACATCGCGGCCCCAAGCACGGTCTTCATTTGCATTCTCTTCCTCTTCCTCATCGTTACCTCATGTCTACCGGCACTAGTCGGACACAGCCCTTACAAGTCACCCCAGGCATGGTGGATATGCGAGACCTGCAGACGGGTACGGTGGCTCGTGTGCCAGCTGCCCCGACTCCGCCTATGCGCAGCTACTGGTCGTGGATGGCCGCAGGGATGGTGGCATCCAGGCTCTTTAATGCTCAAGCTCTGGAACGCGATTTGGCGGATCGCCCGTCGCGTCTGGAATTCCCTCCTTCTAGTCCCGAGCAAAACCATCACATGTCTAAAAGGGCCGACAAATCTGAGGTATCTTCGTGGTGAGTGAGACCTGCACTATGAGGAGGATCCGGAAGTTACTGATCATACTGTTAGAGATCCTCCAGAACGAGCTTGCCATTGTACAAAAGCTTATGTCGACTTCTGACTGGCTGGCGCATGAACAGTTATATCTGGATACCAGGGGTATCCACGAGGAAGAAAAGCCCCTGTTCTCGGACATCTATTCCATTGCACAGGACACAGAGGTTCTTCGCGCAATGGCAACCTGCGTGCGGGCGATGCCTATCACCCGAGCAATCAGCAATGTGACAGAAATTGGCCAAAAAGTTATCACCGCCCTCCAAAAACGACAGGATTCACGTTCCCGAGCGTCCGGGCCTTCTCGTCCGGCTCTTGGGAATCAACCGTTATCCGACAATCTAGACAGCACCGCTGCCGCCTTGATAGGTCGCATGGTGGCGCACACGTTCACTCGAGCAAAGACGGAACTCGACAACTGGGTCAGCACTCTGGATGTGGACTCAAACCGTCATATCTTAATCACACTTGCCCTTTCCATGCCTTTCGACAACGGTATCGAGGCATGCATGCTACTGTTACGGCATCTGCAAGACCGATCTCAGGCTCCGAGTTTGCTGCCGCAGGGGACCGCCGGTCCGATGCTCCCAAACATCAAAGATGTGATGGACATGGGTGCACTCTTGTTCGCAGTTTTGTCAAACCACCAGTATTCACCATTGAGAGGGTCCAAGGCCTCTTCTCCGGAATCTGGTAATTTGTTGCAGCAAGGCGACTCGGTCAGCACCGCTACCGCCTCGATAGGTGGCATGGTGCTGGGCACAGTTATTCCACCACAGACAGGAGTCGACAACGACGCGCAGGCTCTCAGTTCGGACTCAAACCATCGCGTGTTATCTGGACTGATCCGCGCTATGCCTCTCGCCAATGGGACCAACGCCTGCATGACTTTGTTTCAGCATGTGCACGATGATCGACTGTCCACGGAACAACGAAGGGCCATGTTGGATGTTGTACAAACCATTTATGTGCCGATCGACTACCTCGCGGAGGACATGCGGTACTGGCAGGATTTCAGGATGCAGCAGGTGAGAACATACGACTGTGCACCGCATACCGAACTATATCGTCTGCACGACGTTCAAAGTAAGTCAACTTTGAAACATCTCCTTCAATCGCAAGAGGCTTAAGCTGAGATTCGGCATAGACTGGAAACTCGTGCATGCTGCACTCACGACGGTATATGCAGGCCAAGACCCTGTATCCGCCATTCAGATCACGACAACCGTTCTGGCCATATGCATGTTGTCTGTCATAAACGGGCACACATTGCCGGCCGAGCCATGGAGGGGAGCTTACCTGGCCGACATGCTCCATAGTTTTGACAAGCACTTGGCCACCCTCCGTCGTACTAAGGAGCTGCAAGACGCTATGCAACACCTTCCTTCACCGGCGATTTACAGGCTTGATTGGGTGTTGAGTCGCATGACCGACGACGACATCGCTTATTCCTTGGATACGACCAAGATTCTCCGGAACGTCACGATGTCCATTGGGCGGCGACTCCAATGGCTACTAGAACGCAACACATGGACGCCGCCAGGGACGGTCCAAGGGTTTCGCGTTTACTTGCCAGGGTAAGTCGATTTGACAAATTATCGCGTAGAAGAGGCTGGTATAGACCCGAAAGGCTGGCCAGTCGTCTTCGACGCTCAGAATTTCAAGACACGCTGACACTTGCAACAGGGAAGGATGGCTCGAATGCGCTCCAGATGAGCCCCAGAGCGGAGGCAATCCCAGTCAACACATCGACTCCCCGCAGGCAGCGGGCCCAAGGCCTACATTGGCAGCTGTGGACGAGCAGGATCCCCCAGAGCTGCAAACAGGCAGCTCGATACGACCTATAATGCAGTTCATGTAAGCCGCGAACCTTGCACCTCCACTCGTTCAGTCGTCGCTGATCATATCCTTTCTCTAGCCGGGGATTCAAAGGGACTGCGGCGCAGGAACGCGACGCTGAGAAGGGGGCCATTGGGGCTGGTACGAACGTAGCATCCGAGGCGCACGGTGCAACGGACACCGCCCAGCCACACGTCAGCGAGGCCCCGCCGGTGACCGCTACGACGCTTCAAGTTGGCGAATGGCCGCAAGGGCAAGAGGCGACTCAAACGGAGCATTCGCAGCCACGAAATGCTACCGAAACGCATGCGGACGGCGCGGGTACCGCAAATGCAGTAGCGGAGGGAGGCACGTCCGCGAAAACAGGTCGTCAGGACGGACTCGTAGGCGCGGTCGAGCACGCAGATGAACGTCAAGGCGGCGACGCGCGTCCGAATCAGGAGGGATTAGCTGCACCGGGTGACGCACCTACACAACCGTCCGAGCCGCACCACGAGCCGGGCAGCCAGGATCAGAACAAGGGCTGATTCAGAGACGGATGATGGTGGTATCGACGTGTACGTCCGATCGTGCGTTGCTGGGAAGACCATCGTCGCCAAATGCTGACGTTCCGCAGGCGGACGATTTGAGCCGATCCTTGACGAACTGCAGCCGATGATACATAGACGAATCTCCGTGCAGGAACCAGTTCTTGGATTGCGATTGGCCGATATCAGGTAGTATACTCTTATTCTCGATGTAGCTGTTCGTGATGCTTTTGTAAGTACTAAGCTATGGTCTCGGAGCCTTGATACGTACGGGCTTACTGGGTGTCTACGATATAATTGTGTTCGCCGACCGGATGGCCTGAAGCTTCCGCGAGCAGGTGTTGTTGTCCACTCTCCGTATTGTGTTGTGTATTATTTGTTCGGTACGAATCGCTTCCCGTACGTCTGATTGAAAATGTTGTTAAACTATCGCACATACCAATATGACCCGCCATGTTCCATCGAGCAGTTTGCGACAAGCGAGAGCGGATATAGAGGGGTAAAAGTCACATTGTGGATTCCGAAAATACTCCACGACAACCGCTACAATTTGTGCCGCCGCGTCCACCCGACAATATCCGCACAGCGTTGTATGCTACCCTTGAGATAGCAGCGCTCGTACCTTGCGCCGGGTTGATGGACCTGCTTCTGCCACTGCTGTACTAGCATTTGCGTAGACAGGTAAGCTGCCAGTACGGACTCCATCGCATATAATCACATCGTACTCACATTCTCGCCCCTCAGGCGTCACCGCCTCTCGCTGTCATGAGCATCCTATGCGGCGGGCCCTCTCGTCTTCTCTGGGATGCATGCCTGGACGCATGGCGGAAGGGCGCCGCCACCTTCAACGCGGTACACATGGCGCGATCATCGAGCTGCAGCTTATCCGGTCGAGGATGCGGATGCTGGGCGACGTTCGCGAATGATATGATAGTGAACAATAGAGCTTGAATGAACAAATACAATGCAAGAGATGTAAGGAAGCTAACGAACGAGATAAAACGTACTGGCGGTGTTAGCTTGAGCGAAGTCACCCAAATCTCCAACTCGGACCACTCAGACCTAGATGTTCCACCAGCGTATATGCTTAATGAAGACGGAGAGGCTTAGGGTGCAAGGAATTATGCATTTCCCAGTACGATCACGAGGCGTTGCAGTGTGACGGCCAGGCTACCGTCTCGCCGGACATGCACCATGTTCTGGTGAAAGCGACCTGTTCCTTCGGGCGTGCGTGTGGAGCTCAAGTTGCGATCAATTGAGAGTATGGGGAGTGGTTAGATGGCACTGAGCAGCCGCACCTTCAAGCTAGTGACTGGGAGCGATCCAGTCGCTTCTAACCGGATGCGTCTCGAGCCCGCCAGCGGAGATATGTCGAGGGCGCATAATAGATTGCATCACAACAGCATCCGGTGGATGAAAGACAGGCGACAGCGGGCCCGAGGACAGAGATCAGGGGGCTGAGGCCTGAGGAACTTGGAACACTGGCCAAACACTGGTGGTCGCCGTGGCGGGAGGACGATAGCCACGTGCACCGTGTCGAGGAGGTCGATGAGGCGCCGGTCGACACTGCGGACAAACCGCGTTGTGCGAAGCGCTCACATGGTACTTACATTGAAAGGGCGTGTATATTTTTACGGCTCTAAGTCGGAGCTCCTAACATAGGGAAGGGGATTCCTTTGTTCGGCCTAACATTTTGAATGTTCCTAGAATCGGGAATGTAAGTGTTATGTTCTTCCTATGTTCCGAAATCGTGCCATGTTCTAGGAATGTACTTCCCATGTTAGGGAAGTTCACTTGATGGCTTACTAATATACACGCCCTTGCAATGTTAGGCCTATGTAAGCGCCTCGCACAATCCGGGTTGTCCGCAGTGCGACCTCCTCCGCTTGGATGCCTCCTGCGACGGGGCAGCCGTGCAACACCTCGAAGTTGTGCTTAATTTCGGTCTGGAATCTGTCTTGCACGCACAGTCTTCGGCCTCGAAGGATACACTGAATCACTGTTGGTTTAGACATCCCGCGAATGCGATGTTAGGACGGTGTCACGTACACCCAAAGAGACGAGGCTCGCTGACGGAAGCAACAGGTCAGGAGAATGCGCGCTATGTTCACTGAGATGCGGAGGCTGAAGTCCGTTGATATGCGCATACACCTGAATAGTATCGTTGAGCTCGCATGGCGGAATCGCAGGTGAAGACGTACGACCCGGGCGTGACAATCAAGTACTGTATCTAGTCCGGATTCTTGCTGTCGATACGTCTCACCACTCGCGTGCATCATGAGCGAGCTTCCCAAGATCCTTTGGACTGTATCTCGCTACTCTGCGCCTCATCCGCGCTGTCCATTCAGCAGGCAATATACTTAGTCATCGTTCACTCGGCACTTGTGTCCTTGACCTCGAGCAAGACCAAGATAGATAGTCACATCCAGTTGTATCATCCCGAGGAACACAGACCTGAGACAAGCTTGCAGGCACGAACGTCGGACTCGGAGGGGGCCGTCGAGGTCCTGGAGGTTGAGTGGCAAGTCATGGCCGAGACGCACGAGGTAGATACGATCCTGGCGACGAGGTGTGTTCCTGCATTAAATACTCGTATCGCATGTTGTATTGACTTGCGATCAGCCTCGCTAGGTGACTGTTATGCAACAGATTCCAAGGCTCACCAAGATGCGAGCTGGGCGCGATCACGACCTTTTCGTGAGCGTCACAAGAGATCCTGAGGGCGTGTATGTTCACAATCGTACTTCTCACCCTTGGGCACAGATGTTGCAGTGCTTCCCGTTACTGATATCGTAGCGAACCCCAACTTGTTTGCACATCATCGCAGTGTTAGGCTTCTGTCAATACTCCCGAGCTCCCGGGCCTCGCTACGGCGTGACATCAGCCTTGAGTATGTCAACGTCCTTTCCACGCAGTGCACGCATCTCATTTGAACACACATATAGGGCTCGTGAGGACAGCGCGAGCGCAGAACATCGAGGGCCCGGCCGGTCAACGCGTGTTGTACCCATTCATCCTAGCCTATCCACCCAATCACTACTTACGGACTCGGTTATCGAACAGATTTAGACCCTTGACACGACCTCCGAGCAACGTACACGATGTTTTGACCTCTGAAGGACGTGAACTTCATCCTTCGACGTGAGTGGATCTCGACGGACTGATCTCCTACTTACTTCCGCCCTCTATCGACGAGCGGTTCAGCAGCTGGAGGATGCGGGCGTTTGCAGGGTACTTACGAGATCATCGAACGCGTTCCTAATGAGCCGTGTGACTCGAGTACGTGCTTTCCACGGATCAGGACCCTGGCGCGTAGTTCGTCAAACTCGGGAGCGCTCGTCGTTTCGACACTGGACGTCCACTGAGGTGGACGACACGCACCATGGAAGCCTCGTAATAGGTTGATACAGTTGTTATGGATACTGTACGCACGGCTTCATGGGCGTGAAGTTGACCTTGAGCCCAGTCCGAATTGGGCCCGGTCGCGGTGGGACCATGTTGCTTGGAGCTGCCATGTCGCCCACTGGCAGTCGCTGCCGTGTCCGCACGTCCAGTGTATCCACAGCTCACCACAATTCCAAAGATATGTATAGAATCCAGTTACGAAAAATCTGTATGGGAGGCACGTCGGTCTTCGCGGAGGAATGCTGGGACTCGCCGGGCGGTCGTGCGCAACGCAGATTCCAGAAGCGAACTCGCCTGCCACCGACTGGTAAAGATGAGATCTCAGGCGCTTCACGGGCAATGCACGGTGGGGCCCGGCTCGGGCTCAGCTCGGGCTATCCGTATTAAGCTGCATGTTGGAAACCCTCCGACCCATACCGCTCCCGTTTAGGTCCTCCTGCAAGGTGATTCCTCGCCTTTCGAGTTGCTCTCGGATCTGTTAACGATAACAAGTATCACAAGCCTATTCAGGAAAATCGGCGCCACCGTGGTAAGTGGCAGGCGGCAGTCTCACTATCATTTGGACAAAGTCGGAAACTAGAATTACAGAGCATCAAAGCACAGCCGTGGTTAAGGCAAGGAAGCCTCGACTACGGATAGCGAGATAGACTATCATCTGCAGAATGGCCTCTGTACGTATCCAAGCGAATAGTTTCCGGGTTCGTGGACGCGACCTTCCTGGCACCGACCTTAGTCGTGCCCTCTGTGAAGCCGGATACGTAGGACACCCCGTTTCCGGTCTTCAGGTGTTGGCGGGCGTTCAGGCTGAAGGAAATGTCAATGAGGCACGAGTTAGCGCAGACGATGGGAGCCCATGATCGTTGCTTACACGGCCATCATCGAGTTGACATACACTGTGAGTAATACTCGGTGAGTTCGAGCATCAAAGTAGACATGCTGTGGCGTACTCTTGACCCCCGCACAGTTGAAGATGAACCACGTCAACGTGCTGGGTGCGATGGAAGACAAGAACTAACGCGGCGCTCTTTAGCTCGGGGCGCCGACGAGTGTCAAACACAATGACGAACCATTCCTAGATTTACGATCTGTATCACGCTTGAAGGCGACCAGTCTGGGATCAGCGAGATGGTCCAGTGGGAGCGGCGAAACTCACGTCGTGAGGATCCCGCGATTGACGATGTAGACTGTTAGTGTCTTGATGAGATTGTCGGTGCTTCAGACGTATGTCAGCCCAATACAGAGCGAAACGCGGAGATATTGCATACTGTTTGAAGCCCGTCATTCTGCTGCGCAACGTCCACCAGAGGGCAGCACATATACATATGTCTGCCCCTGCGGCAGCGCAGTTATTGACTGCGCTCGGCACCTGCGTGTCTGTCACCTCAAATAACTTCATCGCACTTGGCCTAGAGGCTTACCACGTCCGGGCGAAGAGTATTCGAGATGATCCAGCCGTGCGTACTGAGATCACGTCAATGTGTGGCCATTCGTGACCTATGGCTCTGCTCACGCAGTATCGTATACTCCCACTGTCAATGGCGAAGGAGTTATTAGTGTCGTTCGTGATCTGCCATGAATAACGTCATCTCACCGAAGCCAAATGCTAGTATTGTCCGTGGTCAGTGGTCACCATACAGGTGATCATGATTCTTCGGACTTAACTCACCGAGGGCCAGTAGAGATAGGACCAACTATGCTCAGTCATGTTGATATCAGCATACGACGGTCCGATGACTAGAAAAGTGCACTCACGGGAGGGATAGTCACCGCCAGTCGCATTTTATACGTTGTTCCAAACTGCTCAAGTACTGAGAAACGTAGAGATGGTTGAGCGTTAGCGATCAGATGTAAATTAGACTCACGCTGCCAGATTCCGTGAATATAGAAGCTAAGCATCGTGATACGAGTCAGTCTTCACGGAATTTCTAGAGCTTGTGGATTTGAATACATTTGCACGATGCATATAGTCGCGCGCTGGGCGGATTATCAGTCGTAGGTTATGTTTATTCAATTCTTCAAGGAGTATCCGCACCAACATCGCATATTGCACCTATGTGTCGGATTTGATTTATGTCCGCCGGCTGAACCTCCAATGAGAGATTGAAAAACTCACTGCATACAATCTTAATTGAACTCTACATTAGAAGGAAGCAGACAGCGTGAACAGAAACGAAGTACTTCGGCACGACGATAAGGGCAAGTAGCTGCCCATGGCCCTGGACGACGAAAGACCATGTAATCTGCCATATTCATAACCTCGCTTAGCATCCGACAGGCCATTAAGATGTCTGGAGACCACATACGCCGACGTCCGAGATGGTTATGGCCGTGTCGAGTGCCCTTATCGACCTAGTCAGTCCCGTGCTACCGAGTGTCAAGCCCTCGCACCAACAAAGTTGAAAAAACCTAGAGGGTCCACTTAAAATCAGGGTTATACTACGTCGTGACAAATACAAAACGCACGAGTATCTTCACGAGTAGTCTGTCGCGGCGCAGATAGTTCCAGGAATAATACGCAACTTGAGCCAATGTCGAGCCGTAGAACCTGCCAGTGCAACGAATCAGTTCGAGTCCCTGACAAGGCAGTACCAGAGAAAGACTCACAATGCGGAGAACAGCGCGCCAATGAATACACTACCCACAGTAGGGTTCAAATCGAGTTGTAGGGTAGACATACTCCGCGGAATGGTTGAGGCTGAAGCAGGATGAACAACTCAAAAGCGCAACTTCGGGATATCACATACACAAAGATACGATGTCCAAGCTTTATAATACAAGTTGACTTTTTTTCTCGCCATCACGAATTACACCCAACGACCTGCCACCAGACTGGCACGGTCGTACTTACCACGACTCGGACAAAGTACTACGATACCATTGAGGCACTCCGACGGGAATCCATGCTCTTCTGCGCAGTCCAGTCTCATCAATGTTGCGATTGAGAAGCTCAGGATGTCTGAGAATCAGATAGTGAAGCCTCAAGTATCAATGATGGTACGTCGTGGAGGAGGAGGGGATCATTCAGTCCGGTGGGCAATTCAGAGAATCATCCATAATGACGGGCGTGACCGAGCCTCGGAGTTACCATATGAGGCAAATCATTTAGACGCCGATGCTCGAGGAAGGTCGAGCGCTGGTGGAGGCTAGTGGTCTATTATTGATGTTTCTACTGATCTTACGCACACCGTCCTGGGATTCGTCAAGTTCTCTCTCACAGCTAGAGTCCTGAGGCATCCGGGAGAATATTCCAGCTGAAATGCTCAATTTTCACCGTCATAAGCAAGTCATGTACCGAGTCTCGTAACTCCGAGTCGGTGGTCTCAGGCATGTCGTTGACAGAAGCCAAACACCCTCAGAATTCGATGTCTGGTGAGCACATACTCAATGAAAAACATCCGGTGTCTCATAACGCCTTATCAAACCGGACTGCTGTGCCATCTTCTGCATCATCGTACCCTGCCAGTGGAGCTCGCTGGACCCTCCTCACGCGGAAGCTGTCCGAGTCGCAGTCTGGGAGGATGGCCGTCGATGACATGATCGACAGTATCGCCGATTGTTATACTGCGGCCTCAGCTTATCACCACTGCCTTCTATCATCATATTTCCTATCTCTTCGATGGCAGTTGGAGAGGTCCGTGAACAATAGTCACTGCCACCGAGGGTCTCGTTCCGCGAGACCCTGGGAGGGCTCTCCGAGCTTTCCGGACCTGTTACATAACGGTCAGGATAATCCCCGGGTAGTGAGTTCATCCTGTGAATCGCATCATTGAACGCTTTGACCCAAATGCAGGGTCCTAGGGTGTATCGGAACGTTGCTCGCTGCATTGTACTGGCGATCTCAGGCTACAAGGCACTATCAGCGTACTATGATCAAGGCCCGACATGCTGACATGGTCCCATGATATGCATTGCGATCGCCCACGCTATAGAAGGTCAGCGCAGTCATTCGACTTCATAATTCTTGGCTATGCCCTTTGCCCGCATCTACTCATCCATCACCATTCTCAGGAGGTTTGAAGGCATCACCGTCAAATCATCAACTGGAGTCGCTATCATCTCCTAACGTGTATGTAACGTTTTCACATACCTGAGCATCCTCCAGGTACATGTTGAAGTCTGCGTTGGCTCAGGATATCATAGTCCCGAGCCTGGGTGAACACACCGCAGGATAACAATCGGAGCAGCGTGTTGACTGCCAACTTGCCGACGAACTTGCCGTGAATGCGCCGCCATCTTATGCCAGAAGTCAAGGTGGTTGAGACCTGGCCGCGGGAAGGCATGCGCAGCCAATACTATATGCCACTGCCTTACAGGCTGTTCGGCGGTGTACTCAGGGTCCGTCTATTCGTTCTTTTTCATTCATTCCGGAATGATAGATGTGTGCATCAATCTTCAGGCTTCGCAGTGCTTTGGAAAACCCACCACGCTGTCGCGGTGAGTGTCAGGCAGAACATCCATGACGTTGACGTGTACAGATTCTCACCGAATATACGATGGTCTGCAGAACGGAGTCTTAAGCTGGGCCATTCATGATTCAATTAACAAGGACCCAGATTTTGTGCAGACGGCCGACGTGTTGTCTGCGATCAAAACAGTCCGCGATCTAAACAGCCTGACATTCATCAAGCTTCACAAGTCGGGTCGAACATTTTGTTGTGACCCGGGAACCCGTGATAGCGACACCCTTGTCCGGTGAGTCTGTTCATACCTCTCGGGCCGCCTGATGAAGAGGACGCCGTGGAGCGTCTGCGCTCATCCGTACTGACTATTTTTACGATACTTATCGGCTGCTTGAAAAACCAGTAGGCACGGAGAAGCGCCTCGCTCACTGACAGGATAATCACGATGTCCGTACAGCGCTGCGTCTCAAGGATACGAGGATACTCGTACAATGTCAGTTCAGTCGCTCGCTGTCACTTCGTCTCATCACTGCATCACTCATTATCTCTTCTTTCTGCCTCTGAACCTTGGTATCGTGTTCCCCGCGACCCTGATAAGTTCCACAATCGATCTCAGCTCAGCACGTCGAGTGTGAAGTTGTATGGGCCGCACCAGTCTTTCATTACCGTCGTAATCCTGATTCCCGAAAAACGGCCGACGAGCGATGGGCGCTCAACTTCTATTCTGTTCTGCAGATGCAGGGATCGACTGTCGCGGATTGAGTGTCTGAAGATGTCCCATCGAAGGCTGTCACTGAGTCAAGGACGCCAGTGTGTATAGAGTCGGTTCTCAATAAGTACCACGCTATTTTTGATCCTGTCGCTACGTAAGCTCCATGCGCGCCGGAACAGCGTGTGTCACCAATGCGAGGTGTATTCATTCTGTGTACTGTGTGTGCGTTCTGCGATCACTGATCTTGCAAAGCAGTATGAATGCGCTTCCTGCAGGCCTGTGAGAGGATACCTGAGATCACAGTACACGTCAGGCTCGGGCTTCACGGCCCTTCACCTATTTACTTACTGTGACACGAGGATGTGGCCCGTCACACTGAGTCTTGCGAATCGGATCCGAACCCTGATTTGATTCAGCATGGTCTAAGGATGCTACTCTGTGAATGACATAAATCTGATCTTATCAGTATCCCGCATGCGCTTCTACGTCTGCCTGGGGAGACTAGCATGCGCGCAAACATGCCGACAGTAACCTCCCTGGTGCTACGACGGACCGCTTCAAGATATTGTAAAACATTGCGAATTTAGCTGGACGTAGACACATCCTTCACTTTCCGCAGGTTCCCCGCACATCTGACGCCCCGGTCATCTCTACCCAATTCAAGATCGTGAATATTATTGTCAGGTCAGGATCCAGATCACAAATGGTAAACGATCTTCTCCGCACTAACTTTCCCTTCCCTCATGTACTGCAAACCTTCGGGTATCGCCTGCAGCCCGCCCTCCCACAGCTTTATGCGATTCGTCACGATACAATCATCGCGCAGGAGCTGGGGCATCTTCTTCATGAATGCCGCGATTTGCGCCTTGTCATTGGGCTGCACGGCGTACTTCGCCTGCGGACCGAGCGAAAAAGGGCGGCCGAACGCGGTATACAACAAAGTGTCTACCCCATTGGATGTCAGTCGGCGTGCTTCAGTCACCGCCTAATCAACTGAGATACGCACGGATGAATTCCACGTCTTTGCGGAGCTTCTTAGCCTTGAACGTCGGCGGGAACATTAGGATGAGCTTCCCTCCGTTGGCTCCCATGCAGCGTGCACAGAGCTCTTGGGTCTCCTTCGTGCTCTGAGTGTCAACCGCATAGCGCACGCCATTTTCCGTCACCTTTTTTATGGCGTCGACGACGTCGGCGCTCTTGTAGTCATACACCGCATCTGCCCCCAGAGCCTTGACGAGGTCGAAGTTTTTGGGAGACGCAGTCGTGACAACCTTGTATCCTGAGAGGCGTGCAAGCTGAATGGTATATTGGCCCACCGAAGCTTGACAAAACATAGTCAGGAATGTACTGGGATAGAACGATTTAACCAGTCAGACGCACAACTTCCCCCATGCACGAATACCCATTCGGTGCCGTCCGCCTTCTCCGGTGGCTCTACGAGCGCTAGACGCTGTGGATGGTACAAGCATTGTACTGCCGTGAAAAGCCTGAAATTGCGTAATCACACCGGGGATGATGAACTACAGACGACATACCCCACGCTGACGGTTGCAGCCTGTTCATGGCTCAGAGTCCCCTCCGGAACGATCCACGCAAGCACCGCGGGGGTCTTGACGTACTCCGAGTACGCGCCGCCGTCGACATAAGTACCTCCCATCGCGAAACCGGCGATGTGCATGCCGAGCTCCGGAAATGTGACGTTCTTGCCCTGCTGCACGACGTGCCCAGACCAGTCGCACCCGAGGACCGTCCCCGCATTCTGCACAACGTCGACGACTGGCGACGGATGAGATTCCGATCAGCGACGGACATGCAGGTAGAGGACTGAAGACTTACATCTCCAGTCTGCCGGATTTTGTGCGACAGCGACAACCTTCACGAGGATGTCATCGTCGCCGAGGGTGGGGACCGGGTGGTCCTGCACAACGGCCTTCTTTCCCTGGCGGTGTTACGGGGTTGAGCTTTTTTCGAGACGACATTCGACAGAATGGGGACTTGCCTTCTGGACAACAACGGCCTTCATCGTGGCTGGGATGGGAGTATGTCCGTCCATTGCCTGAGATACGGGCTACCACTTGGCTGCGTCCCGCGCCATAAAAGCACTAATCCGTCCTGAACAATGTATCAGTGTTGGCAGATCCATGATTGGGCTCATCCGCTCCCCCGCCGCTGTACACACCGTTGTAAGCTTACAGTACTTACTAGGTACTGCGTGTGACAACGCACGGATATCGCATCTAGCCCTGAGCCTGTGACATACCATTACTTCAAATCCCTTGGAACCGCGGGTGGCTTAGTCAGTCACAAGTCGATATCTCGGACTGGCGATAGTGTGGAGGAAGCCGGAGGAGGTCAGATTCACCACACGAACTCCACTGCGCCGAGGAGTGACAGCGTGGACGAATGCACAGTTGGGAACATGTTCGGCACATCCGGGGGCCCGCACAACCTGAACCGCGCACCAGTACTTCACACACGAAGCCAGGTGTCAATCTGTTACGTTGTCTCTTCGTCAATTCGACCCAGAGGTGTATACGTAGCGACAACTTACTGCGCCTTTAAGCTTTAACCTTGAGTATGGCCAAAGTATGGTACTATTAGGTTGTTACGCTCGTGTAAGTCATGATGACAGTTAGATTATATAAGGAAACTTGACATCCGGTATCTGCCGGTGTGGCTGAGGACAGCGTTAACGTTGAACTCGAGCTTGCCTTGAACCTCAATCGACCACAAATTTTGGTTCACTTCCAGCAGCAGCCAGCATTGCCATTCGGGTCCTTCTTGGCTGTCTGCACTCACGGTGACACGAATCAAATGGCAGTGGAATAGATCGGCCTTATGATGATCATAGAATACGTCCTGGTGAGTGTTTGGAACTTCCCCAAATCTGACAGACGTACCGGGTCCAGATATGGACTACTGATTCGTGCTTTGCTTGAGGGCATAGTTGAATCACTGACACACAAGCCAGATGCAAGGACACAGAACCACGCTGCGGACTTGAGGCTGCATCGACTCATCAGCGGAGGTCTTGGCTGCCACTCTCAAGAATACCACTCTGCCGAGTGTGTGCAAGCGTGTCTTTGGCGTGGAACTGGTGAGTGTCTTCTGTGTATGGTACCGCATGCGCGATACTGATGTGCTTGATACGTTCCTGGCACCCTGCAGAGATCTACTGGACAGCCTCATCCGCGCTTCAATTCTTCCGTAATGTCGGCATGTCTCGGTCACAGTCTTCCTGTCACAAATTCCTGAAGACTTAGTTGAGCAACCGCATTGTCGAACCTTAAGTTAAGGGTTCGAGTACTCTCCGTTGCAGGCCATACAAGCCGGCAAGCGTCTTGTATTTGCACAGCGTCCGGCGTTCCCGGTCCACTTCTGCTCGAGCCTCGTTTCGACTTATGTGTTGTATAAATCGTGCGCACGCCTCAAGTGGTCCTATCTACTACCGTCACGCATCATACCTACGCAGCTTAGACCAATGTCTGACAGGCCCATGGGTCCACTGTCTGAGGTTGAACTAGCAACGAAAGACGAATCTACGCCACCCGGTTCGGTCGTCATCGAAGTTGTAGCTGCGCCACCAGCGATTAACATCCCGGATGGCGGTCTTCAGGCATGGCTCTCTGTCCTCGGAGGGTACGTTTTTCTGTCTTTATAGTGCACGTCTTCTATCGCTGACCATTGTGAAGGTTCCTGATTTGCACAACCACCTTCGGCTACTCCAACTCGTTCGGGGTGTTTCAGGACTACTATGTTCTCTCAGGCGCATCGTCTGCGTCGAACATCAGCTGGATTGGGTCTTTACAGGTGCGCGCGCAATGGCCTTATTTCCTCCGACTGTCATTGAGACTGTACCAGCTATTCTTCATGTTCGTCGTGGGCCTTCCTGCGGGTAAACTCTTCGATCAAGGTTACTTCCATTATGTCGTAGGCTCCGGCAGCATTCTCTACGTATTCTGGTACGTCTGGTAGTCTGACGCGCCTATCCCAGTCTCTTTTCCGAGGATTACGTACTCATAATTCGAGAACTTGGCAGCATGTTCATGCTCTCACTCGCGAATCCGCACAAATACTATCAACTCGTGCTCTCCCAGGGCATTGGCATGGGCATCGGGAGCGGCTTGATGCTTGTCCCGGCTATGTCTGTGCAAACGCATCACTGGCGCGTGCGCCGCTCGCTCGCAATGGGCATTGTCATGACCGGTGAGCCGTTTGCGTTCCTCGAGCACTTTCGCCTCTCCCCGGCGAACTCTTTACTCTCCTACGTTCAAAGGTCACTGATGCAGGGCATTATCTTCCCTAGGCTCTGGCGTCGGCGGTCTAATCTACCCTATCATGCTGAACAAGCTTGTGAATGGCAGTGCTGGTTTCGCGTGGGGAGTACGTGCGACCGCGTTCCTTACTCTCGGCCTGCTCGCCATAGCAAATGCGGTAATGACGACTCGCTTACCGAGCGCTAGGAAGCGTGGACCAGGGCCCAAACCTGACATGAAAGCAATTATGACGGACGGGCCGTACTGGTTATTTGCGTTCGGGTACGTGTCCCTTTGTGTGGCCCTCCACTTGTGCGTGCAGACTAGAGTACTGAGAGGTGCCGGCTACGCAGGTTGTTTCTCGTACTTTGGGGGATGTTCTTCCCGTGTGAGTAGGCACGACCTCTGCGGTGTCCTCAATTGACCGACCCTTGGTATTCCAGATTTCTACCTCCAGCTATGGGTGAACCTGCACAGGCTCTCGGGGACGCTGGCGTTCTATACCGTAAGTTCGGTTTGGCCCCATATGTCCGCTTCCCAGAAGTGACTGTCATACAGATCGCCATTCTCAATGCTGCCTCGATCTTCGGGCGCACCCTTCCGAACATGCTTGCAGACCGCGTCGGCCCGTTCAACGTTCTCGCGCCTGTGGCAGTCATCACAAGCGCGCTCGTACTCGCCATGTTCGGCGTCACATCCACCGGGGCTGTCATCGTGTTCTCGATTCTGTATGGGTTCTTCTCGGGAGCAAGTGCGTCCATTCCTCCTTTTCTTCTGACCCTACTCTCATCCTCTTTCGCAGTGATCTCACTTATGCCTCCGGCGGCGGCGACGCTTGCCAAGGGTCTGCATGAGATCGGGTGCGTCATCTTTAACCATGCTCTCTTTCACGGGCTCGGCTGATCTCAGAACAGGATCCGTCTTGGACTCGGGTATTTTGTAACGTCGTTTGCCATGTTGACTGGGACACCCATCGCTGGCGCGCTCTTCGACGAGGGCGGCCGGTGGTACAAGCCAATCGTGTTCAATTCGGTGAGTGCCCCTTGTATTGAGCTTCTGACAGGCAGCTGGTTCCGCTGGACACGGGTGTTGAGCGCTGATCACGGCGCTACAGGTTATCATGTTTGCCGGGGCGTCGTGCTTAATCGTAGCGCGGAGCCTGGTCGCCCGAGCAAAAGGGTCGCAGCACGTGTAGTCGGATGTCGCTCCTTGAGATGTTGTGGGTAGACCGACTGCAAGAGTGTGGCTTATGCACAGGGTTGATTTCCGCCGCCTGTGAATCGAGATTCCAGTCCCTGATCCGAGTATGTGCATTGCTAAACTATCATGCCAGTGGATTGTGTCCAGGCTTTCCCATACCTGTGCCGCTTCTGCCACCTACTGAGGGTGCCTCGGCGCATGCGAAATTGGCACATAAACCAGCGGGATCACATATGTCATCTTGACATGCGTACTCACGCCCCTGGCCCGCGAACCGCGGGGGACTTATGCTCGTACTGCGCGTATTACGAGCGGTACGCACGCCATAAACAACTGTCACGTCGGTGACACTGAATGTCGGCCTGTGTGTAGTGTTCTATCAAACGAAGTGACTGACAAACTGTTCTGCTTCTATCATCTTTTGTTTTCCGCCATCAATCATCATTTGATTGTGGTCTTCTCATTTATCTCACGTTGCTTGACGGTCGATCTTTGATACTGATACAGCGAGACCTGCGTCAACAATGTACACTTCGTCAGCACACCCTGCAGTACATGATCCTCACACCAGGAGTATAAGTATACTCGACTCATTGGCATTCAGCACTGCTCACGAGCATTCTCTGCAGTGATACTCCACATAGACCAGAGATCGCATCGGAAATTGCTGTTAGGATGTTTTCGAACAAATCGCCTCCTATCGCCATTGTGAGTGATCACAAAGATACTTTGATCTCGAAGTCCCACTGAGGCAAATCCTTGCTCTATGTACAGGTTGGAATTGCTGCAGAACTCCCGAGTGGTGACTGGAGCGAGTCGAACTTGGACTACAACTCGTTTTATGACTTCCTATTGCAAGGCGGAGAGGCGTACGAGAAGATGCCTGCAGACCGCTTCAACATGCACACGTGAGCTTGTCGATCATGTTTTTGTTTGGCACTTATATTCATAATGCTTCAGTCTCAAGGGCACCGCTTCCGGCCAGGTGGGCACCGATACAGGCGCATTCCTCAAGGACATAGGCCTCTTCGATCCGATCGAGTTCGGCATCACGAGCAAGGATGCCAGGCTGATGAGCCTGGGCACAAGAAAGCTCATAGAAACGACGTTCCTAGCCTTACTTGACTCGGGTATCGACTACAGAGGTCGGGATGTCGGCTGCTACATGTCTGCTGTGGCTCATGACATGTTTTCCGTATCCGGACATGTGAGTGATTTAGTGTGAGAGGTTCTCGCTACTCTCTGAATCCCACTCTACCAGGATGACGTGGAAGCTCGCGGGGCGTTTTCAGGCGGCCCAGCGATGGTCGCGAACCGTGTCTCGTATCATCTCGATCTCCGCGGTCCAACTATGCCTCTTGATACGGCATGTAGCTCAACCTTATATGCCACCCACCTCGGGGTTCAAGCGTTACGGAATGGCGAGTGCGAAGCGGCAGTTGTGGGCGGCTGTCAGCTCAACCACAGGTCAGCATGCACAGGGACATTCTTCTTCGAATCTGACAGGACATTTGACCTGTATTGCGTAGGTTCACGGAGTGGCTGTTGTACACACAGGGCGGCATTCTGTCTCCCGACGGGAAATGCAAACCTTTCGATGCAACTGCCAACGGGTGAAGCTCATTCTTACAGTTATGAATGTCTCCTCACATGAGGTTACCCTATAGATTCGGGCGAGGTGAGGGTGCTGTCTCTATCGTGCTCAAGCCTCTCGACGCGGCGCTCCGTGATCGAGACAGGATTTATGCTACAGTGCGTCACTCCGCCGGTAGACTCGGGCTTTGACTTCCACTGACATCATAAATACATAGATTCTCGGAACCGGCATCAATTCTTCCGGCTCGCTGGCCCCCGTGAATGCACCAGTCGCATTGGCGCAGAAAAATGCTATGTTACGTGCGTTCGCTCAGGCGCAGCGGTCTCCGCGAGAAATAGACTTTGTCGAGCTACACGCAACAGGTATATCTGCCGTATTTTTCACTGAATTTGTTTCATGACACGCGCTCTCTCGCCTAGGTACTGCATCTGGGGACCCCACGGAGGCGAACTGGGTCGGTGTACAGTTTGGGAGAGATGATGAGCTGCTTGTTGGCAGCGTAAAGGGCAATATTGGGTACGTCTCGTATTGACATGCACATCATCAAGGTACTCACCATTGCTGTAGCCACACGGAGATCACTGCATTCCTATCGTCTCTATGCAAGGTTTGCCACATCATCGAGCATGGTGTGATCCCGCCCACTGTCAACTGCACCATCCCGAACCCTGCCATCAAGTGGACGGAGCATAACATGCGCGTTCCTGTAACTCCGGAGAAGCTTAGCATCCGCTCTCCTTCTGGCCGTGCGCTCATCGCGATGTCGAGCTCCGGTATTGGCGGCGCCAACGGCCACTGCGTTATTGAAGCTCACGCGCCCGACGTTGATGGCACTCCGCAGTTGTGGGCGTATCAGAGTTCGGTGATCCCGTCGCTCTTGATCATAGGCGGCCTATCACCACGGTCCGCTTCTGCTGTCGGCGAATCACTCAAGGCCCTCACGGCGGAGCAGGACCACAAGGACATGGACCGTGCACTCGGTCGGCGAGCGCGGTCAATGCTCTGGAAAGCGTATGCTGTTACTCCAGACGGACAAACCCCTCGCTTCTCGGAGCCGGCTCTCACCCCTAAAACAGCACCGGAGATCGTGTTTGTGTTCCCTGGGCAGGGCCCCCAACACTGGAACAGTAAGTTCATTGAATTATGCCACCGACCAAGCTGATTATCGTACAGTGGGTCGCGAGCTATTCAGGACATGCGTTCCATTCCATGATACTGTGGTGGAGCTCGACGCAGTCTACGCAAGCGTGACTGGCAAGTCGCTTATCGCAGACGTGGGCCTCTTCGGCGAATCCGATGTACCTGACACCTTGGGAGACGTCTGGCCAATCTCCATTACCTTACCTGCGCTAACGATCCTGCAAATTGCGCTCATGGAAGCTCTAGCTTTCATCGGCGTCAAGCCGGATGTAGTGATCGGACACTCTGCAGGCGAGACGGCCGTCGTGTATGCGTCGGGTGCGGCATTCAAGGCAATGGCAGTCGAGCTCTCAATTGCAAGGGCCGAGCGATGGAGGCACTGGAGGGACACGATGGAGCTATGGCAGCTGTAGCATGCTCTGCAGCGCTGGCTGAGGAAACCATCGTTGACGTCGTCGCGGAGCTGGGACCCGCTGCCCTGGAGGTTGGCTGTTACAACGCTCCGAACGCCATCACACTGTCCGGTTCTGCAAAGCACATCGCGTCTGCAGTGGCGCGGGCAAAGGCGGCTGGTATTCTGGCGACCCAGCTACGAACGCGGATACCCGTACACTCGTCAATGATGGCTATCTGCCAGGCAGATTACGAGGAGCGGGTTGGGGAGGTGTTCAAGAAGTACGCAGTCGTACCGACGAAAGTGGAGACGTTCTCGTCTCTTACTGGCGGCATATTGAACACGCCCTACGACGCCCGCTACTTCTGGGATAATACGCTTGGGCCGGTAATGTTCGAGCCCGCTATAAACGCCATTCACACTAGGCACCCGCAGTCGATTTTCGTGGAGCTGGGCCCCCATCCCGTCCTGTCGGGGTATATCACCGCGATCTCGGGGCACGGTACGACAGTACTGAGCCCGATGAAACGATCCAGGACTGCAGGCGTCGGCGAGCCGATGCAGCTCTTGGACTGTGTCGGGCGACTAGTCTGCGCGGGCTACTCGCGAGTGAATATGGATGTGCTGTTTGGTATGGCAGAGAACGCAAGTGCAAACATACCTCCATATCCATTCGCGCGGAAGGAGGTCCCATATACAGCTTCGACATTTGAGATCACCCGCCAAAGACAGATGCGTCATGGCCCATTGAACTACCCTCAACTGCGAATCAACACACAGACGCATCCTGGGCTAGCGGACCACATCATACAGAATGAACCTATCATGCCCGCAGCGGGATTCCTGGAAATGGTATGCGCATTCTGTATCGCTCGGGAAGATCGGCTGACTGGTACCCCACAGGCACTCGAATTTGGCGCGAAGAAGCTCTGGAACATACAATTCCACTCGGTCCTGTCGCTTTCGTCCGAACGTCCGACGCCCATTGACGTGAGACTTGAAGATTCGCAGTGGAGCGTCCACAGTGCACCTGCGGCAGATTTTGTCAATACGTGGCCACCGACTGTGAGTCCGTCATTTCTCATCATCCCCAGAGAAGTTCACATTTCTCGGTAGTACGATCGTGTACATGCGACAGGCTATCTCTCGATGGAAAGCGAACTCGATGGAGATGCGCCTCCAGTGGCCATCAACGACATACGTGCACGCCTGAAGATGATGGAGACGAAGAGTTTTTATGATAATCTTCGTTCATTTGCCAACTACGGGACCACGTACAGGAGAGTGCTATCCTGCTATCATGGGGTTGACGCATCTGGGCTGGAGGAATTTCTGATAGAAATTCGCGGTGCAGGAGACGATCTCGACAAGTAGGTGGACGGCGTCTGGTGCCTGCTCATCAAATTCTTACACCTTGTCTTCAGTCTCTCGGACTACCGACTGCATCCTGCAATTTTAGATGCTGCGCTGCAGGTTGCAGTGCATCCGTTGATTACTGGGGCCGTCGCTCACGGTCACTACTATCTGCCATCAAAGTTGGGGACGCTAGTTATCCATGACGCGCTTGCTCAAGGGATGCCTGAGAAGATCTACGCTCATGCAGTCTTTGTCAAATGGATGCCTGGTAAGACGCCTTCATACCGCAATTTGATGCTTGCGTCCTGACACTGCTTTAGAGTCGCTCACTTACGACTTCAAGCTCATGAACGAACGCGGCCAGACGCTATGCACCATAGATGCCCTCGAGGTAGCAGCTCACGGGCGAACACCATTGATAGTCCAACATCGATATGATATGGCCCATCGCCAACTCGATATACATCTCTCCATTTCTTCAGAGTCGGGCGACAACGGGTCAAATATGAAGACGACCATGATCGTCGACGGGGTATGTAATTGCGTCCTCGCCTCTTGTGCTATACTCATAGGGGAACCGCCACAGTTATCCAAGGACGGGAGCACTGAGCTTCTAATCCTAATCTTCCAGTACCACCGAGGACATGAGATGAGACTTCAGCAAAAAATCCTCTCTTTGAACCCGTCCTACAGAGAGTCCCTCTGCTTCATCGCATCCAAAGGTACGGACGGCGACGCGGTTCTCGGCTTCACTAGGTCTCTCCGTAAGGAATACCGATCGTGGCAGGTGTTCTGCGTCATTTTCCCCGCGACATGGCCTCTTGGAGAATACGAGGAGACAGCACAGTCTCTCTGTGCTCATCCGCTGGCAGAGGAAGAAATGTCGGTACATGAGGATGGCTCAGTGCGTGCTCCCATGGTCGTATCATCGCCCGCGCCGAGGAAACTCGTGTCTTTTGACCCCGGAGCGCTATGGACGTATCAGCACTCTACCCTCTCGCAGGTTTCTCACCCGATGGTACCTCCAGGCCATGTTCTGGTCCGTGTCCTGGGCTGGTCGTCCAATATCTCCTCATGCCGAGCGTTCATCGGACGCGTGGACGGCTTACCAAATGTCTATGTTGGAATTACACTTGGGCCCCTCTCCAACTTCCTCATTGCTCACCGCGGGAGCCTCTTGCAGATGTCGGACATTCCCGATGTCACTCGGGGTCCTTATGTGCTCGGCGCAGCTCTAGCTGTGCTTGCCATCGGGTCCGCCAGATTCAGCGACCCCTCGCGTCTGGAGGGCGAATGCATTCTCGTAACGCACTCGGACACAGGACTCGGGCGCGTTCTGTGCCAGATATACGAGAGCCGCGGACTGCACGTTGTGCGCTTACCGTCGCAGGCCGGCATCTCGGAGACCAGGAGAGCACTCTCTCTGCAGCCGAAATACATGGTTTCCGGGAGAGAGGAGGCGAATGCCAGCGACATCGACAGGACGGTGCACCGGCTGCAACCAGACAAGGTATTCCAATGGGATGACCGCAGCACTGGGGTCGCGAGAATTCTGGCCGAGGACCCGTGGGCTATAGGCGATGCGTTGAATCTCGCGTTGTCGAACCCTACCAGCTTCACAGAAGTCTTCACTCCTCCCATCGATGCGCTGGACATAGTACGACCAACAGACGTATGCTTTGTGGACACCATCTTCGCTCCTGACAAGGTGTATATTTTGATCGGAGGTATCGGAGGATTGGGACTACCCGTCGCGTGTTGGATGTATCAGGTGTGTGAACCTTTGCAGACTCAGATGTGAGACTAACGTACGTCGTAGAACGGGGCGCGTGAGATCGTCCTCACCTCCCGCTCAGGGACGGCCAAACTCGCGACTAAAGACGAGTTCATCGCTTTGAGGCTTCTCGCTTACCTGCGATCACGAGATGACTTGGTGCTACGTACGGAGGCCATCGACGCATCATCGGTCGAGGAAACAAGGGAGCTGGTGGCGTCGAGCCAGAAACCGTTTGGCGGGTGCATGATCATGACAACCAACCTGATCGACCGTACATTCGCCACGCAAACGTCGGATACATTCGAAGCCTCTTTCACCGCCAAGCTGGGTGCCTTCCATGCTTTGGAGAAGGTCATCGATATTCATTCGCTGGACTTCGTGCTCGCCTTCTCGTCTGTCGCGGGGCTGTTGGGAAATGCTGGGCAGACCAATTACGCTAGGTATGCTAGCAGCTTCGTGACTCGGTCGCGTTGCCAAACCTTACTGACCTCGTCACAGCGCAAATACTGCTTTGACAGGGTTGACGAAGCGATACAAGAACGCTGCGACCATCGTTCCACCAATGATAAATGATACCGGGGGGTCCCTCACCCTGGCCGCTACCGACAGTACGAAATGGTCGCGGTTTAGACACCTCAGCGCCTGGGCCATGACGTGCGAAGGCAAGTTACATCGGCTAACAATGACCTAGGTCAAATCTGACGAGAAACTCACAGCACTCTGCGAGTGCATCGGCGACGCATTGTTGAAGCTTCGTGAAGGACCTGTCTGGCAATACATCCCAGATTGCGACTGGAGCCTCGTCCAGAGCAAAAATGGGTCTTCCCCCCTGTACGACCACCTCGTGGTGAAAGAATCCCTGTCAGACACCGACCATAACTCTGAAGACTTGGAGCGCGAGCTGGGCGACATTATTTGCGATGTGCTGGACATAGACCACGAAGACTTGTCTCCTGACGTGCCTCTCACGTCTTACGGCTTAGACTCCCTATCAGCGATGGCCCTGTCCCATGCTCTGGAACCATACCTAGCCGTCTCGCAGCTTCAGCTTCTGGCCGACGTCACGCTTGCCGATCTCGAGCAGCTCCGCGAAGAATCACTGAGCGCAACTACTCCCGACCCCGAGTCTGCAGGCGTCATGGCCGAGATGGGCGATTGCTGAAGCGCTGAATGCTCAGGCTGGACGTTGAACTCGTGTCGCTGGTAGATATCCGGCAGTACCACGGCGCCTTCGGAAAAGACAGAGGTAGTTACTGTGGTCCATGTGCACTGTTGAATTGATGTCGTTGTATTGAGGGTCGAAGAACTCACATTGTTTGTACTAACACACGTACTGTACATACATGGTTCCTCAGTAAGTTATGTGATGACGCCGATACCGAACCTATGTAACAACTGGTTCGCTCAGACATAGTCATTGTATACACATCATCATCGACAGACGTAATTTATTCTAAGTGATGTTGGCAAACCAGTGCACGTCGTCCCCATTCTCAACGCACTGAGACACGGTCACAAGGAGGAGGAGGAGGAGGAGGGGATTCCATTTAGTCCTCACGTCTGCGTGCCATAAGGCTCGCCACGTGTGACAACGCTCTCTATTTACATGACAACCCCCATACTCCATAGACCCGTGTACACTACTTCCCGATTGGGATATCCAGCACCTACTATCGCACGATTGCAATACTACTCGATAATTCACAAACACCCCGGCTCATCTGCCTTGCAGCATGGCAGGATCCATGGCTAAAACCTGGTAGGAAAAAGCTTCGAAAAACCTCCAGGCGTTAGTGGTGGTTCCCCATCGCACTAACATAACTCACCATGGTCCAGGTGGTACCATATGGTAGCGCTACTGCCGTCCGCGATCATGCGGAGGGCACGCGAGGCCCCCTATTGGCATAGTAGGGGCTGGACACGCCCGATGTAACGGATATTCCCGTTACGGTATATCTTATCTCGTATGATTGTTCTTGTTTGTTCGAGGGCTCGTATGGCGCGCCAGGCACCTACGAGACCTCAGTCCTTTACCATCCTCATCGCCCCATGTATGCTACGTGTAGACAGTCCCTCTGAATAGAGACTGGGTACAGCGCATACCGGGCCCGAGGATTAAGGGACGCTACACTTTTTTGCGCTCCAGAACAGCTTCTGTTCTGGGGACTATCTACTCTAGGCAACAACCTGGAAACT